>NW_016805223.1:2478679-2485047 GCF_001698545.2 Rhinopithecus bieti | reverse complement strand
TCTTTAAAGGATTTTATTTTTCCTTCACTTATGAAGCTTATTTTGGCTGGATTTGCAATTCTGGGTTGAAAATTCATTTCTTTAAGAATGTTGAATATTGGCCCCCACTCTCTTCTGGATTGGAGAGTTTCTGCAGAGAGATCTGCTGTTAGTCTGATGGGTTTCCCTTTGTAGGTAACCCGACCTTTCTCTCTGGCTGCCCTTAACATTTTTTCCTTCATTTCAACCTTGGTGAATCTGACAATAAAGTGTCTTGGAGCTGCTCTTCTTGAGGAGTGTCTTTGTGGCATTCTCTGTATTTCCTGAATTGGAATGTTGGCCTGTCTTACTAGGTTGGGGAAGTTCTCCTGGATAATATCCTGAAGAGTGTTTTCCAACTTGGTTCCATTCTCCCCATCACTTTCAGGTCCACCAATCAAACATAGAATTGGTCTTTTCACATAGTCCGATATTTCTTGGAGGCGTTGTTCATTTATTTTTATTCTTTTTTCTCTAAACTTCTCCTCTCACTTCATTTCATTCATTTGATCTTCCATCTGTGATACCCTTTCTTCCAGTTGATTGAATTGGCAATTGAAGCTTGTGCATTCATCACATAGTTCTTGTGCCATGGTTTTCAGCTCCATCAGGTCCTTTAAGGACTTCTCTGCATTGGTTATTCTAGTTAACCATTCGTGTAATCTTTTTTAAGAGTTTTCAACTTCTTTGCCATGGATTCAAACTTCCTCCTTTAGCTCAGAGAAGTGTGATTGAAGCTTCTTCTCTCAACTCGTCAAAGTCATTCTCCATCCAGCTTTGTTCCATTGCTGGTGAGGAGCTGCATTCCTTTGGAGGAGGAGAGGTGCTCTGATTTTTAGAATTTTCAGTTTTTCCGCTCTGTTTTTTCCCCATCTTTGGGGTTTTATCTACCTTTGGTCTTTGATAATGGAGACATACAGATGGAGTTTTGGTGTGGATGTCCTTTCAGTTTGTTAGTTTTCCTTCTAACAGTCAGGACTCTCAGCTGCAGGTCTGTTGGAGCTTGCTGGAGGTCCACTCCAGACCCTGTTTTCCTGGGTATCAGCAGAGGAGACTGCAGAAGAGCAAATATTGCTGAACAGAAAATGTTGCTGCCTGATTGTTCCTGTGGAAGTTTCGTCTCAGAGGGGTACCTGGCCATGTGAAGTGTTAGTCTGCCCCTTCTGGGGGATGCCTCCCAGTTAGGCTACTTCGGAGTCAGGGACCCACTTGAGGAGGCAGTTTGTCTGTTCTCAGATCCCAAGCTCCGTGCTGGGAGAACCACTACCCTCTTCAAAGCTATCAGACAGGGACATTTAAGTCTGCAGGGATTTCTGCTGCCTTTTGTTTGGCTATGCCCTGCCCCCAGAGGTGGAGTCTACAGAGGCAGGCAGGTGTCCTTGAGCTGCAGTGGTCTCCACTCAATTGGAGCTTCCTGGCTGTTTTGTTTACCTACTCAAGCCTCAGCAATGGCGGGTGCCCCTCCCCCAGCCTCGCTGCCGCCTTGCAGTTGGATCTCAGACTGCTGTCCTAGCAATGAGTGAGGCTCCATGGGCGTGGAACCCTCTGAGCCAGGTGCAGGATATAATCTGGTGTGCCATTTGGTAAGACCATTGGAAAAGCACAGTATTAGGGTGGGAGTGACCCGATTTTCCAGGTGCCATCTGTCACAGCTTTGCTTGGCTAGGAAAGGGAATTCCCTGACCCCTTGGGCTTCCTGGGTGAGGCAATGCCTTGCCCTGCTTTGGCTCATGCTTGGTGTGCTGCACGCACTGTCCTGGCAGCCAATGTCCGACAAGCCCCAATGAGATGAACCTAGTACCTCAGTTGGAAATGCAGAAATCACCCATCTTCTGCATCGCTCACACTGGGAGCTGTACACTGGAGCTGTTCCTATTCAGCCATCTTGCCACCGCCCCCCTGTAGTGGGATTTTTAAAACCTTCTTGTATTTTTCTGTTTTACTTTAATTTTCAAAATGATGAGCAAGCATAATTTTCTTACCAAGAAATAAAGTCATCGAAAACAAAATAATAAATACAATATTGATAACATGTTGGGGAAGGGAAGATGAGGGATGAAGATATAAAAGGGAATCAGCAGATTTTAAATCAGAATTAAGCTGTATTTATTTCTGAACATAATTCCAAATGGACGTTTTTTAAGATTGCTGTAAGTTCTTCCCAATATTTTTATATCATGTTAATTTACCAAATACTAAAGTGCTTTGAAAAGTTACAGACACTGAAACAATTTATCAAAGTACTAGATAATCACACATACAGTGTTGCTATGGATTTGAAGATTTTAAAGTTTGACAAAGTAGAAATTATTTCTTTTGTTTATAAATCAAATTTTGCCTGTGTTTGGAGAGGACTGGGGTTGATAACTAGGCATGATCTATCCAATGTGCCTACTAGTGTTCGTTATATTGCACAGCAATAACTTGCAGGACCCTATTTATCTCCTACATTTTATGGAAAGAGTTTAACAGAAGTAGATAATGGAATTATGTAGAACCTGTAAAAGTTTTTCTCAGACACATCTCGTGATCGAAGTGTTAGAATCGTTAGGATCATGTGTGATAACTGATGGTGAAAGGGACTTTGAGGCCATGATCATGGTTTCTGTCGCATTCTTTTGTCCTGGGTTTCCAGAATCTTCACAGATTGATGTAGTCTCAATCTACCAAGACCCATGTTCAGTATAACATCTTCTGAGTGGCTCTTCACTTGCCAAGTCATACATCTCCATTGGCAAATAAAATCCCTTGGTCTTAGATGGGAGTAAGAAGTGAAAATATCTCCTCAGTGTTATAATACAGAACTCCAGCAATAGTCATGTAAACAACCCATCATCCAAATTTTTCTTTCCACTTTCTTCACAGATGTGATGATCAATGTAACCTTTCCCCTCTCTCCCTGTCTACAGATTGTCAAGTGCCATTTATAAATCAAATTCCCTTGTAATGAAAACTTCTGTTCAAAACAACAAGAAACAAACAAACAAACAAACAAACAAAAACTTATTCGAAATAACAGTTGAAACATGGACATTTCTACTACAAATAAAGACTGCAAGTCATTCTTCATCTTCATTATTAAAGAATTTTTAGCTGCTTATTAAAAACAGATCAAGTTAGAAATTAAAGAAGACAAAACTAGATGTCACTAAATGAAATGGATAGACCCAGGGCAAGCATCCATGGTTACAAGCAGTTCACCTAAAAGCAGGATTTATTAGTGTCTCACTGTAGCCGCATTTACCAGGCTACAGCATTTATGGAACAGCTTCTTATCGTTACAAAAGTTAGAGCCAAAATGTGCCTGGTGAGAAGGAATAGCAATAGATCCAAGAAGTATCATTCCAGAGCTCTGGAGTGTGTTTGAGATTTCAATTAAAAGTCCCTACACACAAATGGATTTCTTCCAAGCTCTGCCTTCTGGGCCCTTGCGCTACCCCAAACCAGGATAATGACCAGCATCTATAAGGCTTTGTTTTCCGGGTGTGTTGTGAGACAATGGTATAATGAATGGCAAACTCAGCTGGTGCCAGAGCTCTGTCACACAAGCCTGGCATTTGGGAATCTGGTGTATTTACTCAGAACAGCTGTGAAAGTTTGGAAAGACGTTCCAGTTTGAAGAGATTGTGCTAGAAAGGAGTTGTGCTAAATAATGTTCAGGGTCTCACAGATTCATGTGCTTCGAAGTTCACATTTTGAGAGGTGTTGGCAGTTATTGTGATAATGTAGTTAGAACGATTTCCTAATGTAGCACTTTGTTCTGTGAAATATTTGGAGGAGACATTTTTAAAATGCCCTTCACTTAGTAGGTGCCTGATTTTTATATAAATGATCAATTAGTTTTATAGTTACTGTGAACTACAATACAAAGACTGTGCCCCATTAATTTATATAACAAATACTTATTGGGCACACATTATGCCAAGCAGCACATTGTCAGTCACTACAGATTGGGCAGTAAGCAAAACAAAATCCCTGTTATCATATCGTTGCACATAAACTGAAGTGTACTTCTATATTAGTTATAAGCCATGGGTATGTGAAAAATAGAAACTAGGACTTTTAAAATATTACCTAAGCCCTTCAATTATTTGAACCCAGCCTATTCTAACTTTTTCTTCTGGTGTTCCAGTCAAACTAGACATTTCAATATAAAAAGTAAATTTCTCCTCTTTTCAGTACTGAAATTTTGCACCTGCTCCTTCTTACTTCCAGAATATCATTATCCTCATCTTCAAATTTTCAAGATTTAGTCATCCATCAAGGCCTTATTCAAAACTGCCTGCTCTGTGTTTACCATCCCAACACCTGAAGCTAAAATGTTGTCATCTTCCTCTGAGCCATTATAGCAACTCATTTGGATCCATTCTCGGTAAGCTCTACTTATTTGTATATGTCTTTTTTACCATTTTCTTCTTCCTATCTTCCCAAACACTTCCAAAGCCTCACATGTACATGATCATTGAGACCCAATAGGGGTTGTCTCATTCTTTTGATAGGTATATCAAAATCTTCATGTATTAGTCTGAGTCCTATGCTATCTAATCATTATGTAAAACTTTAATTATATTAAAATTTTGTGTCATAGTTTGAGCAGGATTTGGGACCCTATGTGACCCATTCTTTACTATTGTCAGGATCAATCAAGAAGGCAAAGCCCACATCAGATAGTTTAATAATGGATGCACAAAGAGAAGAACGTTTACAAGAGATAGTGTGGCAGTCCTGAATATAGCAATGGCAGGAGGCCCAAAGGAGGAAATAAGGTTGACAGAGCCCAAAGCCAATGGCTCCTTGTAAGAGGCTGTCCACCAGGAGTTAGGACCATAGAGGGGGTAGCTATCTGATGAAAGTTGGAAATACAGAGACTATGTGGTTATTGCCAGAGTCACTACCTGAAGTGGAAAGAAAGGAAGAGAAAAAAATCTAGATTCTTCCTCTGTCCCACACTTCACTTTCTAGCCAGTTCCTCACATTGGTAGAAAAGAACCAGAAGAAAAAGACAAGGAAGTAGAGAGTTGGCACAGTACAGTTACCTGCCATAAAGAGCAAAATGTAGGAAGAAGGGATAATGGAAGTTGGAGCAGTTAAATCATCAATGCAGTCTGCTTAAACTATAATTGACTAAAGTGGTTCCTAAATGACAGGGAAGAAACAAGCTGGCTTCACTTAACTTCACAAAAAACCAGAAACAAACACAGTTCTGAGATTGTCACCAGCAATATCCCAGAACTCAAATATGAGGAGGAGGCAGTTCCTGGGGCCACAGAGAAGTGAACAAACTTGGAGGAGATGATAAGAGAAACAGATCTCCATATCGATGATGCCAATCTGCCTGGCACCAAGCATGTGGAAAACTGTCGTCTGACTCACAATTTCTACACTGGGAAAAGTAAGATCAAGGCAGACAACTAGCTTCCCCAGCATCTTGGGTTCCCTGGCAGGAGACCTACTTCTACTCCACTCATGAGACGCATCAGGAATACCTGAAGGGAGAAAGATCCCTGAGAACAACAAGAGACAAAGGTGGGTGGTGGGAGTACCATTTCCAGCCTGAAAGCTCTGCTCTGTCACTTGGCCAAAGGAGATGCCAAATCAGAGTAGCTGTTCAGCAGCACCACACTGTAGATGATTTGTTACACATGTCCCCAGGGCACGAACCCCTAGCCAGCCTTTCATACTACTGGGATGTTCTCATTGCTATCTTCTCCATTCCAGACAGGCTATGATTGTTTACTAGAACTGGGCAAACCTGGGCTTAAGGTGCCATCTAGTGATCAAAAGGAGACAGCAACCTAGTGGAAAAAAAGAGAAAAAGAAAAAATCAACGGGTAAACTAAAAGCAAACATCAAATAAAAATCAATACAAGAGGACGGAGCAAGATGGCCGAATAGGAACAGCTCCAGTCTCCAACTCCCAGCGCGAGCGACACAGAAGACCAGCGATTTCTGCATTTTCAACTGAGGTACTGGGGTCATCTAACTAGGGAGTGCCGGACAATCGGTGCTGGTCAGCTGCTGCAGCACGACCAGCGAGAGCTGAAGCAGGGCGAGGCTTTGCCTCACCTGGGAAGCCCAAGGGGGAAGGGAATCTCTTTTCCTAGCCAGGGGAACTGAGACACACAACACCTGGAAAATCGGGTAATTCCCACCCCAATACTACGCTTGAAGCAAACGGGCACACCAGGAGATTATACCCACACCTGGCCGGGAGGGTCCCACGGCCACGGAGCCTCCCTCATTGCTAGCACAGCAGTCTGCGATCTAATCGCAAGGCAGCAGCAAGGCTGGGGGAGGGGCGCCTGCCATTGCTGAGGCTTAAGTAGGTAAACAAAGCCGCTGGGAAGCTC
>NW_016805223.1:2465273-2475984 GCF_001698545.2 Rhinopithecus bieti | reverse complement strand
ATAAATGATGAATTGATGGGTGCTGTCGAGTTGATGGGTGCAGCACACCAACATGGACAAGTATACATATGTAACAAACCTGCACATTATGCACATGTACCCTAGAACTTAAAGTATAATAAAATATAAAATAAAAATAAAAATAAAATTTCTAAAAAAAAAAAAAATCAATACAAGCCAGACAGAAAAGGCTGGAATAAATAATCCTTCAATGAAAAACTATAGATATACATCCACAGGAAGCAACAAACAGGGAACCATGACTCCCCAAATGGGCAAAGCAAGAAACAATCCTCTGAATCTAATGAGATAGCAGTGTGTGAACTATCTAAGAATTCAGAATAGCAGTGATTTTTTTTTTTTTGTTCTTGTTTGTTTTTATTATACTTTATAGTCTTGGGTACATGTGCAGAATGTGCAGTTTTGTTACAGACGTATGCACATGCCATCGTGGTTTGCTGCACCCATCAATCCGTCATCTACATTAGGTATTTCTCCTAATGCTATCCCTCCCCTAGTCCCGCACCCCCGAGCAGGCCCCAGTGTGTGATGTTCCCCTCCTTGTGTCCATGTGCTCTCATTGTCCCACTTATGGGTGAGAACATGCAGTATTTGGTTTTCTGTTCTTCTGATAGTTTGCTGAGAATGATGATTTCCGGCTTCATCCATATCCCTGCAAAGGACATGAACTCATCCATTTTTATGGCTCCATAGTATTCCATGGTGTATATGTGCCACATTTGCTTTATCCAATCTGTCATTGATGGACATCTGGACAGGTTCCAAGTCTTTGCTGCTGTGAATAGTGCCACTATAAATATATGTGTACGTGTGTCTTTTTTTTTTTTTCTTTTTTTTTTGTGTGAGATGGAGTCTCGCTCTGTTGCCCAGGCTGGAGTGCAGTGGCGCGATCTCCACTCACTGCAAGCTCTGCCGCCTCTCAAGTTCACGCCATTCTCCTGCCTCAGCCTCGAGAAGCTGGGACTGCAGGTGCCCACCACCATGCCCGGCTAATTTTTTTTTTTTTTTTTGTATTTTTAGTAGAGATGGGGTCTCACCATGTTCACCAGGATAGTTTCGATCTCCTGAACTCGTGATCCATCCGCCTCGGCCTCCCAAAGTGCTGGGATTACAGGCATGAGCCACTGTGCCCTGCAGTATGTGTCTTTATAGTAGAACAATTTATAATCTTTTGGGTATATACTCAGTAATGGGATTGCTGGGTCAAATGGTATTTCTAGTTGTAGATCTAGATCAGTGAGGAATCGCCACACTATCTTCCACAATGGTTGAACTAATTTAGACTTCCACCAACAGTGTAAAAGCATTCCTATCTCTCCACATCCTGTCCAGCATCTGTTGTTTCCTGACGTTTTAATGATTGCCATTCTAACTGTCATTAGATGGTATCTAATTGTGGTTTTGATTTGCATTTCTCTAATGACCAGTGATGATGAGAATTTTTTTCATATGACTTTGGCTGCATAAATGCCTTCTTTTGAGAAGTGTCTGCTCATATCCTTTGCCCACTTTTTGATGTGGTTGTTTGTTTTTTTCTTGTAAATTTGTTTAAGTTCTTTGTAGATTCTGGATATTAGCCCTTTGTCATATGGATAGACTGTGAAAATTTTCTCCCATTCTGTAGGTTGCCTGTTCACTCTGATGATAGTTTCTTTTGCCATGCAGAAGCTCTTTAGTTTAATTAGATCCCATTTGTCAATTTCAGCTTTTGATGCCATTGCTTTTGGTGTTTTAGACATGAAGTCTTTGTCCATGCCTATGTCCTGAATGATATTGCATAGGTTTTCTTCTAAGACTTTATGGATTTAGGTCTTCATTCAAGTCTTTAATTCATCTTGAGTTGATTTTGTATAAGGTTCAAGGAAGTGGTCCAGTTTCAGTTTTCTGCATATGGCTCGCCAGCTTTCCCAACATCATTTATTAAATAGGGAATCTTTCCTCCATTGCTTGTTTGTGTCAGGCTTGTCAAAGATCAGATGGTTGTAGATGTGTGGTGTTATTTCTGAGGCCTCTGTTCTGTTCCATTGGTCTATATCTCTGCTTTGGTACCAGTATCATGCTGTTTTGGTTACTGTAGCCTTTTAGTATAGTTTGAAGTCACGTAGTGTGATGCCTACAGCTTTGTTCTTTCTGCTTAGGACTGTCTTAGCTATGCAGGCTCTTTTTTGGTTCCACATGAAGTTTAAAGTAGTATTTTCCAATTCTGTAAAGAAAGTCAATGGTAGCTCAATGGGGATAGCATTGATTCTATAAATTACTTTAGGGAATATGGCCATTTTCATGATATTGATTCCTCCTATCCATGAACATGGCATGTTTTTCCATTTGTTTGTGTCCTCTCTTATTTCCTCGAGCAGTGGTTTGTAGTTCTCCTTGAAGAGGTCCTTCCCATTCTCCTTAAGTTGTATTCCTAGGTATTTTATTCTCTTTGTAGCAATTGTGAATGGGAATTCACTCATGATTTGGCGCTCTCTCTCTCTCTCTCTCTCTCTCTCTCTCTCTCTCTCTCTCTCTCTCTCTATTATTGGTGTATAGGAATGCTTGTGATTTCTGCACAATGATTTTGTATCCTGACACTTTCCTGAAGTTGCTTATCAGCCTAAGGAAATTTTGGACTGAGATGATGGGGTTTTCTAAATATACAATCATGTCATCTGCAAAGAGAGACAATTTGTCTTCACTCTTCCTATTTGAATACACTTTATTTCTTTCTATTGCCTCATTGCCCTGGCCAGAACTTCCAATACTATGTTGAATAGGAGTGGTGAAAGAGGGCATCCTTGTCTTGTGCCGGTTTTCAAAGGGAATGCTTCCAGATTTTGTTCATTCAGTATGATATTGGCTGTGGGTTTGTCATAAATAGCTGTATTATTTTGAGATACATTCCATCAATATTTAGTTTATTAGAGTTTTTAGCATGAAGCAGTGTTGAATTTTGTCAAAGGTCTTTTCTGCATCTACTAAGATAATCGCGTGGTTTTTGTCATTGGTTCTGTTTATGTGATGGATTACATTTATTGATTTGCATATGTTGAACCAGCCATGCATTCCAGGGATGAAGCCAACTTAATCATGGTGAATAAGCTATTTGGTGTGCTGCTGGATTCAGTTTGCCAGTATTTCATTGAAGATTTTCGCTTCGATGTTTATCAGGGATATTGTCCTAAGTTTTTCTCTTTTTGGTTGTGTCTCTGCCAGATTTTGGTATCAGGATGATGCTGACCTCATAAAATGAGTTAGGGAAGATTCCCTCTTTTTCTATTGATTGAAATAGTTCCAGAAGGAATGATACCAGCTCCTTTTTGTACTTCTGGTAGCATTCGGCTGTGAATCTGTCTGGTCTTGGACCTTTTTTTGGTTGGTAGGCTATTAATTACTCCCTCAATTTCAGAAGTTGTTATTGCTCTATTCAGGGATTCGACTTCTTCCTGGTTTAGACTTGGGAGGGTGTATGTGGTCAGGAATTTATCCATTTCTTCTAGATTTTCTAGTTTATTTGCATAGAGGTGTTTACAGTATTCTCTGATGGTAGTTTGTATTTCTATGGGGTTGGTGGTGATATCCCCTTTATCATTTTTTATTGTGTTTATTTGATTCTTCTCTCTTTTCTTCTTTATTAGTCAGGCTAGAGGTCTATCTGTGCTGTTGAACTTTTCAAAAAACCAGCTCCTGGATTCATTGATTTTTTTGAAGGACTTTTTCTGTATCTATCTCCTTCAGTTCTGCTTTGATCTTAGTTATTTCTTGTCTTCTGCTAGCTTTTGAATTTATTTGCTGTTGCTTTTCTAGTTCTTTTAATTATGATGTTAGGTTGTCAATTGTGTATCTTTCCTGCTTTCCCTCGTGGGCATTTAGTGGTATAAATTTCTCTAAACACACTGCTTTAAATGTGTACCAGAGATTCTGGTACATTGTGTCTTCGTTATCATTGGTTTCAAAGAGCATCTTTATTTCTGCCTTCATTTCATTATTTACCCAGTAGTCATTCAGGAGCAGGTTGTTCAGTTTCCATGCAGTTGTGTGGTTTTGAGTATGTTTCTTAATCCTGAGATTTAATTTGATTGCACTGTAGTTTGAGAGACTGTTTGTTATGATACCCTTCTGTTGCATTTGCTAAGGAGTGTTTTACTTCCAATTATGTGGTCAATTTTAGAATAAGCGCAACGAGCTGCTGAGAAGAATGTATATTCTGTTGATTTGGGGTGGAGAGTTCTGTAGATGTCTATTAGTTCCTCTTGGTCCAGAGCTGAATTGGAGTCCTAGATATCCTTGTTAATTTTCTGTCTCGTTGATCTAATATTGACAGTGGGGTGTTAAAGTCTCCCAGTATTATTGTGTGGGACTCTAAGTCTATTTGTAGGTCTCTAAGAACTTATGTTATGAATCTGGGTGCTCGTGTATTGGGTGTGTATATATTTAGGATAGTTAGCTTTTCTTGTTGCATTGATCGCTTTATCATTATGTAATGCCTTTCTTTGTCTGCTTTGATCTTTGTTGGTTTAATATCTGTTTTATCAGAGATTAGGATTGCAACTCCTGCTTTTTTTTTTTTTGCTTTCCATTTGCTTGGTACATAGTGCTCCATCCCTTTATCTTTGAGCCTATGTGCGTTTGCACGTATGATGGAACTCCTGAATACAGCACACTGATGGGTCTTGACTCTTTATCCAATTTGCCAGTCTGTGTCTTTTAATTGGGGCATTTAGCCCATTTATATTTAAAGCTAATATTGTTATGTGTGAATTTGATCATGTCATTATGATGCTAGCTGGTTATTTTTCCCATTAGTTAATGCAGTTTATTCATAGTGTCAGTGATCTTTATAATTTGGTATGTTTTTGAACTGGCTGGTACTGGTTGTTCCTTTCCATGTTTAGTGCTTCCTTCAGGAGCTCCTACAATGCAGGCCTGGTGATGATAAAATGTCTCAGTATTTGCTTGTCTGTAAAGGATTTTATTTCTCCTTAACTTATGAAGCTTAGTTTGACTGGATATGAAATTCTGGGTTGAAAATTCTTTTCTTTAAGAATGTTGAATATTGACCCCCACTCTCTTTTGGATTGTAGAGTTTCTGCTGCAAGATCCGCTGTCAGTCTGATGGACTTCCCTTTGTGAGTAACCCAACCTTTCTCTCTGGCTGCCCTTAACATTTTTTCCTTCATTTCAACCTTGATGAATCTGATAATTATGTGTTTTGAGGTTGCTCTTCTTGAGGAATATCTTTGTGATGTTCTCTGTATTTTCTGAATTTGAATGTTGGTCTGCCTTGCTAAGTTGGGGACGTTCTCCTGGATAATATCCTGAAGAGTGTTTTCCAACTTGGTTCCATTCTCCCCATCACTTTCAGGTAAACCAATCAAACATAGATTTAGTCGTTTCTCATAGTCCTATATTTCTTGGAGGCTTTTTTTTTTTTCCGTTTCTTTTTATTCTTATTTCTCTTATCTTGTCTTCTCACTTTATTTCATTAAGTTGATCTTCAATGTCTGATATCGTTCTTCTGCTTGACAAATTTGACTATTGATACTTGTGTATGCTTCACGAAGTTCTTGTGCTGTGTTTTTCAGCTCCATCAGGTCATTTATGCTCTTCTCTAAACTGGTTATTCTAGCTAGCAATTCATCTGACCTTTTTTCAAGGTTCTTAGCCTCCTTGCATTGGGTTAGAACATGCCCCTTTAGCTCAGAGGAGTTCATTATTACCCACCTTCTGAAGCCTACTTCTGTCAATTCATCAAACTCATTCTCCATCCAGTTTTGTTCCCTTGCTTGGCAGGAGTTGTGATCCTTTGGAGGAGAAGCTGCATTCTGGGTTTTGAAATTTTCAGCCTTTGCACGGGTTTCTCCCCATCTCTGTGGATTTGTCTACCTTTGGTCTTTAATGTTGGTGACCTTCAGTGGGGTCTTTGAGTGGATATGCTGTTCCTTTCTGTTTGTTAGTTTTTCTTGTAACAGTCAGGCCCCTCTGCTGCAGGTCTGCTGGAGATTGCTGGAGGTCAACTCCAGACCCTGTTTGCCTGGGTATCACCAGTGCAGGCTGCAGAACACCAAAGATTGCTGCCTGTTCTTTCCTCCGGTAGATTTGTCCCAGAGTGGCACCTGTTAGAAGCCAGCCAGAGCTGCCCTGCACAAGGTGTCTTTTGGCCCCTACTGAGAGGTGTCTCCCAGTCAGGATACATGGGTGTCAGGGACCCACTTGATGAGGCAGTCTGACCCTTAACAGAGCTCGAATGCTGTGTAGGAGGTCCACTGCTGTCTTCAGAGGCATCAGGCAAAGAGGTTTAAGTCTGCTGAAGCTGTGCCCACAGCTGCCCCTTCCCTCAGGTGCTCTGTCTCAGGGAGTTGGGGGTTTTATCTGTATGTTCCTCATTGTGGCTGATGACTTCTCTTCAGAGATGCCCTGCCCAGAGAGGAGAAATCTGGCAGTCTGGCCACAGCAGCCTTACTGAGCTGCAATGGGCTCCACCCAGTTCAGACTTCCTGGCAGCTTTGTTTACACTGTGAGGGTAAAACCACCTACTCAAGCCTCAGCAATGGCAGACGCCCCTCCCTACATGAAGCTCCAGCATCTCGGGTCGATCTCAGACTGCTGCTGTGCTGGCAGCGAGAATTTCAAGCCAGTACATCTTAGTTTGCTGGGCTCCATGGGAGTGGGACCCACCAAGCCAGACCACTTGGCTCCCTGGCTTCAGCACCCCTTTTCCAGGCACCACTGGAGTATGGGGAAAAAAAGAAAAACAAAAAAACTCCTGCAGCTAGTTCAGTGTCCACCCAAACAGCTGCCCAGTTTTGTGCTTGAAACACAGGTTCCTGGTGGTGTAGGCACCGGAGGGAATCTCCTAGTCTGTGGGTTGTGAAGAATGTGGGAAAAGCGTGTTTCTTTTTCTTTTTCTTTCTGGGCTGGATTACAGGGTTCCTCAGGCTCAGTCCCTCACAGCTTCCCTTGCCCTTCCGGGGTGAGGCAATGCTCCACCCTTTTTCGGCACACCCTCCATGGGCTGCATCCACAGTCCAACTAGTCCCAATGAGATGAACCAGGTACCTCAGTTGGAAATGCAGAAATCACCCGCCTTCTGCATCGATCTCACTGGGAGCTGCAGATTAGAGCTACTCCTATTCAGCCATCTTGCCAGCAATCCTCCCGAAATAGCAGTTTTAAGGAAACTCAGTGATCTCCAAGCTAACAAAGAAAAGCAATTCAGAAATTTATCAGATAAATTTAACAAAGAGGTTGAAATAAAAATAAGCCAAACAGAAATCTTGGAACTGAGAAATACATTTGCTGAACTGAAAAACTTATTAGAGGCTCTCAACAGCAGAATAGATCAAGCATAGGAAAGAATTAGTGAGCTCAAAGACAGGCTCTCTATAAATACAGCCAAAGGAGAAAAAGGAAAAAAGAATGAAAAGGAATGAAGATTCCCTACAAGATATACAAAGTTACCTCAAAAGACCAAATCTAAGAATTATTGGTGTTTCAGAGGAAGTTGAGCAAGAAAAGGGGGTAGAAAGTTTATTCAAAGAAATAGTAACAGAAAAATCTCCAAAATTTGAAAATATATAAATATTCAGGTATAGGAAGCTTAGAGAATATTAAACAAATTTAACTCAAATAAGACTAACACAAGGAATGTAATAACCAAACACTCAATGGTCAAGTACAAAGAGAGGTTTCTAAAAACAGCAAGAGGAAAGAAGCAAATCATATATAAAGAAACTCCTGTTTGTCTGGCAACAAAGTTCTCAATGCAAACCAAACAGGTCAGGAGGCAGTAGGAAGACATTTTAAAGCACTCAAAGAAAAGAAAAAAAAAACCTTCCATTCTTTACTGGGTACAGTAAAGAATAAAGTAAAAAATAAAGAATAAATAAAACATATTATAAAATAAATACCTTTTAAAGAATAAAGTAAAAAATAAAGAATACAGTAAAAAATAAAGAATAGCTTTACTGTTTTCAGTGAAGCTATTCTTCAACTATGAAAATCTTTCTCAGACAAGAAAAACAAAAGCTGAGACAGTTCACTGCCACAAGACCCATCTTACAAGAAATATCAATGAGAGTTCTTTAATCTGTAAAAAGAAAATACTAACATACAAACAAAAAAAAATGAAGGCATAAAGCCCATAGGTAAAATTAAATATAAGGACAAACCCAGAATATTTTTACATTGTAATTGTGATGTGCAATCTGCTTATAATGCTAATATGAAACCCAAAAGGCAAATCTATCAAAAGCCATAACACATATAACAACCTGTTAAAAGTAATATAAAGCTGTGTAAATTGAAACAACATAACATCAAAATGGGAGAGGAATGGAGTTACAGTGTAGAGGTTTTTTAAAAAAAGTTTTTATTTGTTTATTCTTTTCTTTGTCATACATGTCCTCTTTTAGAAATAACTTGTTATGTCTATTTTGTAAGCCTCGTAGTAATAATCACAATGCAAAACCTGTGATATATTCATGACAAATTAAAAGCAATGACAAAAAATATTACCAGAGACAAATCACTTAGCTACAAAGGAAGGCAGTAATAAAGAAAGAAAGGAGGAGAAGTGTTTAAAAAAAAAAAAAAAAATCCGAAAATGAGCACCAAACTGGCAGTAGTGAGTCCTTATTTATCAGTAATAACAATGAATGTAATTCAATTCAGTTCTCCAATTAAAAGACAAAGCGTAGCTGAAAGGACAAAGCAACACAATCCACCTCTAAGTTGCTTCCAAGAAACCCACTTTACCTATAAAGATACACAAGTACCGAAAGTGAAAGGGTGGCAAAAGGTTTCCATGCAACTGAAAATCAAAAAGACAGCAAGAGTAGCTGTACTTACACCAGATAGATAGACTACAAATCGAAGACTGTAAAAAGCAATAAAGAAGTTTACTATATAATGATAAAGGGATCAATTTAGCAAGAGAATATAACAATTATAAACATGTATGCACCCAACACCAGAGCTCCCAAGTATATGAAGCAAACATTAATAGATCTAAAGAGAAAGACAGACTGCAATAAAGCAATAGTAGGGGAGTTCAATGCCCTACTCTTAATAATGGAGATCATCCAGACAGAAAAATTAACAGAGAATCATAGTACGTAAACTGCACACTAGACCAAATAGGCCTAACTGACATTTACAGAACATATCACCCAACTGCCGCAGAATACATATTTTATTCATCAACACATGGGACATTCTTGAGCACAGACCATATCTTAGGCCGCAAAACAAGTGAAGTTCAAAAATAAAAATCATGGCCGGGCGCGGTGGCTTAAGCCTGTAATCCCAGCACTTTGGGAGGCCGAGACGGGCGGATCACGAGGTCAGGAGATCGAGACCATCCTGGCTAACACAGTGAAACCCTGTCTCTACTGAAAATACAAAACTAGCCGGGCGAGGTGGCGGGCGCCTGTAGTCCCAGCTACTAGGGAGGCTGAGGCAGGAGAATGGTGTAAACCCAGGAGGCGGAGCTTGCAGTGAGCTGAGATCCGGCCACTGCACTCCAGTCCGGGCGACAGAGCGAGACTCCGCCTCAAAAAAAAAAAAAAATTAAAATCATATCCAGTATCTTTTCTGACCACAATGAAATAAAAGTAGAAACCAATAACAAGAGGAATTTCAGAAACTACACAATTACCTAGAAATTAAATAGCATGCTCTTAAATGATCAATGGGTCAACATAGAAATCCAGAAGAAAATTTTAAAATTCTTGAAACAAATGAAGATGGAAACACAATATACCAAAACCTATGGGATAAAGAATAAGGAGTACTAAGACAGAAATTTATAGCAATAGACTTCATCAACAAAGTAGAAACATTTCAAATAAATGACCTAACAATGCATACCAAGGAACTAGAAAAGCAAGAACAAACGAAATCCAAATTAGTAGAAGGCAGGAAATAAAAAAGAGCAGAGCAGAAATAAATGAAATTGAGACTGTGAAAACAATTGAGAAAGCCAATTCAATGAAGACTTGTTTTTTTTTTTTTTAAAGATAAACAAAATTGACAAACCTTTAGCTAGACTAAGAAAAGAGAGAGAAGATTCAAATAAAATCAGAAACAAAAAAGGAAACATAACAACTGAGAACTGAGAAATACAGAGAACCAGTAAGACTCTTATGAACAATAATACACTAACAAATGGGAAAACCTGAAACTGATAAATTCCTGAATACATGAAACCTACCAAGATTGAACCATGAAGAAACAGAACTCTTCACAAACCAATAACAAGCAACGACATAAAAGTTGTAATAAAACTCTCCCATCAAAGAGAAAACCAGAACCTGATAGTTTCACTATTGAACTCTACCAAATATTTAAAGATGAACTATTAACAATTCTCAAACTCTTCAAAAGTATTGAAGAGGAGGCAGTACTTTCAAACTCATTCTACACTGTGGCTCATATCTATAATCTGAGCAATTTTGGAGGCTGAGGCAGGAGGATTGCTTGAAGCTAGAAATTTGAGACCAGCCTGGACAACGTAGTGAGAACGATTTTATATATACATATAAAAGTGTATATATATACACACACACACTTTTAAAATATTTATATATTTTATATATGTATTTTAAAATAGATATATTTTATATGTGTATTTTAGTAGAGAATGGTTCTCACTATGTTGCCCAGGCTGGTCTCAAATATATATATATATATATATATAATATATAAT
>NW_016805223.1:2433872-2464266 GCF_001698545.2 Rhinopithecus bieti | reverse complement strand
AAAAAAAAAAAAAAATTAAAATCATATCCAGTATCTTTTCTGACCACAATGAAATAAAAGTAGAAACCAATAACAAGAGGAATTTCAGAAACTACACAATTACCTAGAAATTAAATAGCATGCTCTTAAATGATCAATGGGTCAACATAGAAATCCAGAAGAAAATTTTTAAAATTCTTGAAACAAATGAAGATGGAAACACAATATACCAAAACCTATGGGATAAAGAATAAGGAGTACTAAGACAGAAATTTATAGCAATAGACTTCATCAACAAAGTAGAAACATTTCAAATAAATGACCTAACAATGCATACCAAGGAACTAGAAAAGCAAGAACAAACGAAATCCAAATTAGTAGAAGGCAGGAAATAAAAAAGAGCAGAGCAGAAATAAATGAAATTGAGACTGTGAAAACAATTGAGAAAGCCAATTCAATGAAGACTTGTTTTTTTTTTTTTTTAAAGATAAACAAAATTGACAAACCTTTAGCTAGACTAAGAAAAAGAGAGAGAAGATTCAAATAAAATCAGAAACAAAAAAGGAAACATAACAACTGAGAACTGAGAAATACAGAGAACCAGTAAGACTCTTATGAACAATAATACACTAACAAATGGGAAAACCTGAAACTGATAAATTCCTGAATACATGAAACCTACCAAGATTGAACCATGAAGAAACAGAACTCTTCACAAACCAATAACAAGCAACGACATAAAAGTTGTAATAAAAACTCTCCCATCAAAGAGAAAACCAGAACCTGATAGTTTCACTATTGAACTCTACCAAATATTTAAAGATGAACTATTAACAATTCTCAAACTCTTCAAAAGTATTGAAGAGGAGGCAGTACTTTCAAACTCATTCTACACTGTGGCTCATATCTATAATCTGAGCAATTTTGGAGGCTGAGGCAGGAGGATTGCTTGAAGCTAGAAATTTGAGACCAGCCTGGACAACGTAGTGAGAACGATTTTATATATACATATAAAAAGTGTATATATATACACACACACACTTTTAAAAATATTTATATATTTTATATATGTATTTTAAAATAGATATATTTTATATGTGTATTTTAGTAGAGAATGGTTCTCACTATGTTGCCCAGGCTGGTCTCAAATATATATATATATATATATATAATATATAATACACAATATATATTTTTCAGTATAGTCTGTATATATATATTTTAGTAGAATATGTGTGTGTGTGTATATATATATGTATATATTTTTACCCTCCGAAGGCTGAGGCAAGAGGATTGCTTGAGCTCAGGAGTCTGAGTCTGCAGTGAGCTATAATCATACTACTGCCCTCCAGTCTGGGTGACAGAGCAAGACTCTATCGCTAAAAATAATAATGATAGTAAATATTTTTTAATTTAAAAATTAAAAAAAAATAAAGCAAACACATTCTATGAGGTCAACATTACCATGATACCAAAACCAGACAAACAAACAGCAATAACAAAAATTAGGCCAATATCACTGATGAACATAGATGCAAAAATTCCCAACAAAATATTGGCAAACTGAATTCAACAATACATTAAAAAGGTATTTCACCATGATCAAATGGGGTTCATGTCACAGGTGCAAGGATGGTAGAACATACATAAATCAATAAATATAGTACATAACATGAGCAGAATGAAGGACAAAAACCATATGATCATCTCAATAGATGCTAACAAAGTATTCAATAAAATTCAACATCCCTTTATGATAAAAACCCTCAACATACTGGGTATATAAGGAACATACCTCAAAATAATAAATACCTTATATGATAAACCCACAAGACAAAGATGTACACTTTCATCATTTTTATTCAAAATAATACTAGAAATATTAGCCACAGAAATTAGGCAAAAGAAATAAACAAAGGATATCTAAATTGGAAAGGAAAAAGTCAAACTAGCATTTCTCATAGATGACATAATCTTATATTCAGAAAAACCTAAAGACTTCACCAAAAAACTTTTAAAACTGATTAACAATTTCAGTAAATTTCCAGCATACAAAATCAACATGTAAAAATCAGTAGCGTTAGATACACCAATAAAGAACTATCTGAAAAAAATCAAGAAAGGGGCCAGGAACAGTGGCTTTCACCTGTAATCCCAACACTTTGGGAGGCTGAGGTGGGAGGAGTTTGACACCAGGCTCTGCAACATAGCAAGATGCCATCTCTACTTTAAAAAAAATACAATAAAATTGGACCCCTTCCTTATACCATATACAAAAATCAACTCAAGATGGATTAAAGACTTAAATGTAAAGCACAAAACTATAAAAACCCCAGAAGAAAACCTAGGCAATACCATTTAAGACACAGAAGTGAGCAAAGATTTCATGACGAAAACGTCAAAAGCAATTGCAACAAAAGGAAAAATTGACAAACGAAATCTAATTAAACTAAAGAGCTTCTGCACAGCAAAATAAATTATCATTAGAGTGAACAGACTACCTACAGAATGGGAGAAAATTTTTGCAATCTATCCATCAGACAAAGGTCTAATATCCAAAATCAACAAGGAACTTAAATTTACAAGAAAAAAACAACCTTATTGAAAAGTCGGAAAAGGACATGAACAGACACTTCTCAAAAGAAGACATTTATGTGGCCAATAAACATTTGAAAAAAAGCTCAAGGCCACTGATCATTAGAGAAATGCAAATCAAAACCACAATGAAATACTATCTCTTGCCTGTCAGAATGACCATTACTAAAAAGTCAAGAAACAACAGATGTGGGCGAGGCTATGGAGAAAAAGGAACACTTTTACACTGTTGATGGGGATGTAAATTAGTTCAACCATTGTGGAAGACAGTGTGGCAATTCCTCAAAGACCTAGAACCAGAAATACCATTTGACCCACCAATCTCGTTACTGGGTATGTACCCAAAGGAATAGAAATCACTCTATTATAAAGATACATGCACACATATGTTCACTGCTGCACTATCCACAACAGCAAAGACAGGGAATCAACCCAAATGCTCATTGAAGATAGACTGCATAAAGAAAATGTGGTACATATGCACCATGGAATACTATGCAGTCAAAAGAGAATGAGATCATGTCTTTGTAGAACATGGATGGAGCTGGAAGCCATTATCCTCAGCAAACTAACACAAGAACAGCAAATCAAACCGCATATTCTCACTTATAAGTGGGAGCAGAAAAATGAGTACACATGGACATAGGGAGAGGAACAACACACCCTGAGGCCTATTGGTGGGGGTATGGGGAGGGAGAGCATTAGGTAGGGGAAGGAAAACTAATGCATGTGGGGCTTAATATCTAGGTGATGGGTTGACAGGTGCAACAAACCACCATGGCACACGTTTACCTATGTAACAAACCTGCATGTCCTACACATGTATCCTAGAACTTAAAATAAAATAAAATTACATTTAAAAAAATAGCCAAGCATGGTGGTGCATGTCTTTACATCCAGCTACTTGGGAGGCTGAGGTGGGAGGATTGCTTGAGCCTAGGAGATTGAGGCTGCAGTGAGCTGTGATCAGGCCACTGTACTCCAGCTTGGACAACAGAGCAAGACCCTGTCTCAAAAAAAAAAAAAAAAAAAAAAAAAAAAAAAAAAAAAAAAAAACAAAGAAATCAAGAAATCAAGAAGGTAATTGATTTTAAAAGAGCTATACAAAATATAAAATACCTAGGAATCAATGTAATAAAAGAAGAGAAAAAAATATATGTAAGGGAACCTATAAAACATTCATGGACATAGGGAGAGGAACAACACACCCTGAGGCCTATTGGTGGGGGTATGGGGAGGGAGAGCATTAGGTAGGGGGAAGGAAAACTAATGCATGTGGGGCTTAATATCTAGGTGATGGGTTGACAGGTGCAACAAACCACCATGGCACACGTTTACCTATGTAACAAACCTGCATGTCCTACACATGTATCCTAGAACTTAAAATAAAATAAAATTACATTTAAAAAAATAGCCAAGCATGGTGGTGCATGTCTTTACATCCAGCTACTTGGGAGGCTGAGGTGGGAGGATTGCTTGAGCCTAGGAGATTGAGGCTGCAGTGAGCTGTGATCAGGCCACTGTACTCCAGCTTGGACAACAGAGCAAGACCCTGTCTCAAAAAAAAAAAAAAACAAAGAAATCAAGAAATCAAGAAGGTAATTGATTTTAAAAGAGCTATACAAAATATAAAATACCTAGGAATCAATGTAATAAAAGAAGAGAAAAAAATATATGTAAGGGAACCTATAAAACATTCAAGAAAGCAATTGAAATAGACACACAAAAAAATGAGAGATATTGCATGATTATGGAGTGGAAGAATTAATACTGTCAAAATGACAATAGTGCTCTGTATTAGTCTGGTCTGTTCTTGTGCTGTTAATAAAGACATACCCGAGACTGGGTAATTTATAAAGGAAAGAGGTTTAATGGACTCACAGTTCCACATGGCTGAGGAGACCTCACAACCATGGTAGAAGGCAAAGCAAAAGCACGTCTTATATGGTAGCAGACAAGAGGGCATGTGCAGGGGAACCCCCATTTATAAAACCATCAGATTTCATGAGACTTATTCACTATTACAAGAACAGCACAGGAAAGACTCACTCCCATGATTCAATTACTTCCCATTGGGTGCCTCCCATGATACATGGGAATTATGGCAGCTACAATTCAAGATGAGATTTTGGTGGTGACATAGCCAAACCATATCATGCTCAAAGCAATCGACAGATTCAATGCAATCTCTATCAAAATACTAATGGCATCCTGCATAGAAATAGAGACAACAATTCTAAAATTTATATGAAACCACGAAATACACCAAATAGCCAAAGCAATTGTGTTAGTATGCTTTGCATTGCTATGAAGGAATCCCTGAGGCTAGGTAGTTTGCAAACGAAAGAGGTTTATTTGGCTGAAGATTCTGCAGTCTGTATGAGAAGCATACTGCCGGCATCTGCATCTGCTTCTGGTGAGGGCCTCAGGAAGTTTACATCATTGTTCAAAGGCAAAGGAGAGAGAGAAGAGCAGGAAGAAAGAAGAAAAAAAAGAGAGGAGGAAAGAGAGAGAAGAGGAGGTGCCAGACTGTTTTAAACAACCAGCTCTTGTGTGACCTAATAGAGTGAGAACTCACTCATTACCATGGGAAGGGCACCAAGCCACTCATGATCAATCTGCCCCCATGACCCAAACACATGGCTGGGTCTTTCTTCCAAGGGCAGACCATAAATAGTGACACAATTTCACCATAGTCTCTTGAACTATTTGTTATGAAGGTACTAACTGTCATACACTATAATGACAGTCAAGAAGCCCCAGGACCCACACGGAAAGGCTGAAGCCCTGGGCCAACAGCCAACACTGACTTGCTAACCATGAAAATGAATAACTTTGACAATGAATCCTCCAGCACCAGTCAAGCCTCATGGTGACTGAAGCGCCAGCAAAAAACTGACTGTAACCAGGAGAAATCATTAGTGAGAAGAACCTGGCTGATCCCTTCCCAATCCTCCAATTTCATAAGCATAATAACATTTGGGGGCAATGATTATGCAACATTACATAACTAGTGACTTGATTACTACTCTCATGATAGTACTTAAAAGAGGAGTTTGTGAAGTTGATGTCTTAATAATGCTCATAACCCCCAACTCAAAGTATTTTGTAAATTGCACACTAAATTTATTTCAAACAAATTACATTCTTTCTATTATATACTTGAGAGGTAGGCATGGAAGGGCTTTTTAAATGAATTTTATCTTAAATTTGAGAAAATTAATGCTTAGAGTTTAAACGATGAGCCCAATTTTCCTTAGTTGGTTAGCAGCAAATCCGGGATCAAAACCTATGTCTTCCAATGCCATCTCTCCTGCTGCACATCGCCGGGAATTTTCAGCACTACATCAAGGCAACAATAGAGACTTGGGGTCAGAGCATTCTCTTGATCCTCAAAGTGTAGCATGTGTGTGCCTGGATAATCCACATTTTCAAGTAAAGGATCAAATGAGACAACACAAGGTGTAACTATTAAAGCAGACCTGTGGTGGATAACCAAGCAGGAGTGAGCTAAGGTGGTTACTATAAAAATAGAATACTACATACAACTGCTTTTGTTCATTTCTCTGTCTACTAACACTTTCCAGACTCCAAAATTTAGGATTCTTGAAAATCCAGCTGCAGCTTTTCCTTTCCAAGGATTTGGTCAAGATTATAGACACATGTGCTTGCAACGTCCTAATTCTGTGTGTTATAATGTGTTTTTCATTTGTGATTTCACTGAAGACTTCTAATATCTAGAACAGTCCCACAGACTCCAAGACACTTAACACCAAGTCCTATTTGATAATAAAGACATTCTTTTTCTCTGACAGGCCAAAATAAATGCGCACACCAATAATTTTTGTTGGCTATTCACTTATTTTGCAAAAACAGACATTTGCAATCTCTTCAATACATTTATGTTCATGTCCTCTATCACTCTCCAAATTATGTCCTGATTTGTTCCAAGTTGAACACTTTGGATTTCCCATTAGGTTGTGAAGTCCAGTGTAAACGACACACTCCTATTCCATTGCCTCTTCCTCCAAGGCCCTGAACCCTTTAATGACAGGAATAAATATCCAGGCTAGCATTGGAGAGGAAAAAGTCATGAAATGATAGCTTGAAACGGTTTTTACAAAGAGCTAGCCTTGGCCCAACCCCTTTACTTGTGAGAGTCAGTCTCTCTCTCTCTCTCTCTCTTTTTTTTTTTGTCTAGAACAGTGATTCACCTCCTTAACTGCATATTAGAATCATTCTACAAGCCCCAACTAATGTCCTGGGGTTCACTTCAGAGCAATGAAATTAATTCAGTATCTCTGGGATGGCACTAAGATTTTCAAACAGTTCTTCAGGTAATTTCAAGATACAGCTAGAGTAGGGAGCACAAGTCTAAGGTATGGTTTTGGGGTTGGTTGAAAATGACAGAGATTCCTCATTTTCCTTCACCAGCTTGCTTTCTAATCATGATCTGCCTCTGACAGTAAAAGCACTATAGTTGGAGATGACCAGGTCAGCCTCCTATGTATGCTTCATGGTCGGGTCAGTACCAAGCAAGACATAAGCTTACATTTTCTACCTGGCCCTAAGGAATCTTGATCTTAAATGTTAGGACACTGTACAAATTTTCCTGACTCGATTTGCCTTCATTTTCCCCAGGTCTTGAGGGTAAAATTACCCAGCAAACACAGTATGTCTTATTTAACAGGCTGAGTGCAATGATGATAATAGCCCTACCCTATGTTAGCTGTAGCCACATTTTAGAAGTAATTGTCTTTAATGCTGCCCATGTTTTAATAATAGGCAGGATATCATTATAAACGAAGTTCACTGTTGCTTTTAAATGGCTCCCATGTGCATGCTCTTGCTCTATCCTACTTACTTAATCCTGCCACTTACATGCCTATATAGATCACTTTCTTATAGAAACTCCATATTATTATAAAGTTTCCTCTCCTGTGAGAAAGGCTTCAGGCCTTCTCCTAATCATCACATAAGTCATCAAAGTGTTCACAGATCTATGTCATCAGCCCATTTGACTTGAAGTTCTGAAAGTAGTGATCTGTTTTTCATAACTCTCTGTATTCAAATGACCATTACAGTAATCTGCTCATAATGGATGTTTTACAGGTGCACAAAATAAATGCCTGCAAATGTCCTCTGTATAATTTCCTCCTGTAAATGGGCAGTATTCCTCTATGCTGGAAAAAAGAAAGTCTGGATATATAATGGCAAGACTATACAACAGGTCCTTTTAGATACTGTGTCATTTTGCAGAACTCAGGAGTAATGAACAGTAAAACTCCTTGAACATTAAAATTATATAAGCTTCAGCTTCTAAATAAGTCAAAAGCATGAGAATGACAGAACTTTAAATGTAGCTGTCTTGAGAGTGCTATATTTTACATGGTGGGCAAAGGTAGTTAACCTTGGCTTGTATGCCAGATTCCTTGGGCTAACTTAATATCTTGTATTGCCTATATTCATTTTGTTTTCCAATTTGTGTACATTGCGTATGTATTAGAATTAGGAATTTAAGTTATAAATATTTCTAATGATGTCTGTTTGCTCTCTAAAAAATTACCTTACCTTTCATTGTTTTTACATTTCATTCCACCCACGTGTTTTGGGATGCTCAGAATAAATAGAGGTACTGATAGAGATCAAGCAGTGATTTATTATCTTATTTGTAGTTTCCCTTTAATATATTAAATTGAACCTCTCGGCAAATAATTATCAATTAATTTATTTGCTATGCCTATCAAAATCTCACTCGACCTGTTTAACAAACATAATAGAAAATTGATTTTTCTCTTTTTTATGAAAAAAAGATCAATAAAGATTAAACACAGGCTAAATAGATTGAATAATGATATTTGACTCAGAACAAATACTAACTACTGAGAAAATGAATATGATATAGAGAGTTGTCTAATGTAATAAAGGTATCCCCAAAACCCTCCGTATTTTGGCAATAATGATACTATTATAGAAAGCATAAAGTCTCAACTAAAGGAAATCAACAGATGAAAAACTCTTTGTGCATTATGGTTAAAAGGATTATTTTGTATACCTGTTTAAGGAAAACTCATTTTTTTCTGAGAATAATCCTTCTAAACTGGATTTCTAAAAAAAAAAACTTGTTTTGTATTTCAATAATGGATAATAAAAGGCATGACTTTAGAACTTCTGTGGTTCTATGAAAAAGCTTATAACAAAATCAATGGATTTTCTTGTGCCTAGACAATAACATAGACTAATTTTTGTTTTAAAGAGAGTATCATACACACCCCATATTTTATTTTGCTTAATGTATCCACAGAAATTTATTGAGTACTTATTGAGCCAGGGATTGAAGACAGTCAAAACACAAATAAGGTCTCTGCTCTCATAAATATATGTTCTATCTAGAGGAAGCAGAAAATAGACAAGCAATCAATTTATAAATGAGCTAATATTGCATGGTGGTAGGAGTTTAAAAGCACAGAGTGTTGGGCAAAGGAATGCTATTTTAGATAAAATGTGAAATCTTTTTCAAGGGGCTGGCATGCAGGGCAGAAACTAGAATGTTGACAAGGAGCTGGCCATGTAAAACTTGATGCAAAAGAAGCTTGCTTCAAGCAGAGGAATGGCGAATGTGAAAGCCAGCAGGGGACTGGCTGGTTCACAACACAAATTATTGTTTATGATGTCTGTTTGAATGCCTTTTTGAATTAAAAAAGGAAATTACTGCTGTAATCATCAAAGCATGACTTACTGACTAAATCTGTCAGTACCTGTCCTGAGAACAGTGACGATTTGCATTTATTTGGCCACTTTAATTTTCATACATTTTAATCCAGCAGACAATTTGCAATTTTGTGCCTGGCAAAATCTCCCCACGAAAAGTAGTATACAGATAAGGAAAAGCTTCTGATTTATCATTCAAGTCATTCAGGGTCCAAATCACAATCTCCTCCCCTCCCAATAAAATAATATAACCACTTCACTGCACCGGCTGAGGGCTTTTCAGGATTGAGTCCATCTTACAATTGCCCATTTCAACAAGATTTGGCTGCCCACCATCTGCAGTACGCATTTTGTCATGAAAACAATGCCAATTCCACAACATCAAACAACATAACCGTGACAGTCATGGAAGGGAGGCCATATCCCCAACAATTACTAATAGAGCTTTTGTGCTGCTGTTAGAATTTTTCTTAAGAAAGATCACTTTCTAACATTAGAGCTGGAGACCATAACTCATTAACAAAATAAGAGATTCATTTGGTTTTGGTTAAAAATGAGATGAGAATGTGTTTTGAAGACATAAAAGTCTAAATTAGAAGGGGGAAAATGCAAATAACAACTGAAACCTGCTTTCAAAAATAGTAGGCGAGCTGTCTCAGCAGGAAAATGGAAAACAACCAAGAACTAAGATCAAAAGTTTCAGCACGATTTCTGCTGTTTACTCATTAATGTTTGTGCTTCTTTTAGATAGTAATATAAATGCAGAGATTATAGCATATTTCCTAGACAATAGATGTGTTGTGACACATAAATAATGAATAGTAAAATGTGACTGAGTCCTTCCTAAAACAGGAGAGCATCTGCATACCTCGATATTTCTGAATGGCTCAATTAATGAAAGGTAATTAAGGGATATCTATATAAAGACATAGATTTATTATTTTAAAGAGGATACTTTCCCTTATTGTAATGAAAAACAAAGTTCTTCCCAGCAGAGGTCACGCAAGGGTCTATAATTAAGGAGTGTTTGTAATTAAGACCATTGCATATGTGAGAAGTATTGTAGAGTAATTATAAACATTTAATTTTTTAAATGCATTCAGAGTTTCCTTTATAATCCTTTACCACATTTGGTTTTGCATTTGGATACATTTAGCATCATACAAAAACAAACCCCAATGCCCATATTTTATCATTTTTGATCTCACCAATTTAAAATGTCAAACACCATCAACATTTAGAATGGCTATATTTTCAGAACTAAAATTAGAAAGAATATGAGAGTTATAAATATTCAAATTTCTAGGGTTTTAAAATAATTCTTAAGGAGTAATCTTCTTAATGGCACTAGTTTTCCTTAATTATCTCCTTAGTAGGCTCAACTATTGAACAAGACTTTCCAGCACATCCCAGGACACATAATGACCACACTTATATTTTAGTTGTTATGGCTTTGACCTGCACATTCAAATTTCAGCCATATTGGTGATACGGTTTGACTCTGTGTCTCCACCCAAATCTTGTCTCAAATTATAATCCCCATATGTTGAAGGAGAGACCTGGTGGGACGTGATTGGATCATGGGGGTGGGTTCCCCCATGCTGTTCTCATGATAGTGAGTGAGTTCTCAGAAGAGCTGATGGTTTTAAAGTGTGGCACTTCCTCCCTCTCACTCTCTCTCCTGCCACCTTGTGAAGTTGCTTGCTTCCCCTTCCCCTTCTGCCATGATTGTAAGTTTCTTGAGGCCTCCTCAGCCATGCAGAAATGTGAATCAATTACACCTCTTTTGTTTATAAATTACCCAGTCTCAGGTAGTATATTTATAGCAGTGTGAGAATGGACAAATAACAATTGGCATGCTCTTTCATAAATTTATATTTTTGCATATCCTGGTCCTTCTCTCTAGCTTACACTCTTAACTCCTTCATGTAGGGAATTCCTCTTCATTTTCTATGTCCCAACTTAAATAATAACAATTTCTATATATTACAATTAGCTTCTGTCTATCGAGTAGCTACTAAGTGCCAGGTATTAGGCTAAGCACTTTCCAAACATCACCTCATTTATTATTTGCAATACATCTGTGACATTTTCTAGATATGAAACTTCAATAAAGAGGTTAACACAAGTGCTTTCAAGCTATTTATGATACAGGACCATTATTTTATTTTAATCTGTCACTGACTAAAACTTTTCTAAAATGTAGTAAAATAAATAGCTAAAATCATGAAATTCAAAAGCTATAAAACACAAACTTCAATTTATTTATTGTTAGATTAAATAAACGTAAAATTAAGCAATCTGTTCTAAAAGTTTCTAGCTCTACATTTCTGTACTTTGTCATCATTGACTGATGGCAGACTTCTTTTATCAGCTCTTGGCATACTTCTTTCACCTGCTCTTATCTGGGAACTATACTTTGAGTACCACTGTTCAGCAACTTGTTACTCAGGTAGCAGATCAACATACTTTTGGCTGCAAAGTTTTGTTCTGCACTTTTAATCAGCAAGCCTTCTTTGTACATTTTATGAACCTAGACCAAATTGTCAATAGGTCCCAGCAAGAAATGCCTTTCTCAGCCACCTCTTCACCCTACGGCTTACCTCATTTCCTGTCCTCAATCTGACCTTTCTCTGTATGACTGACAGCGGAAACATTAGGGAATCATCAAGGAAACTCCACCTATCAGGGTGCAGTCCTATGACTCATCAGAACAAAGTAATCCACTGTGCCTGCAGTGAAGTTATTCAATCTTAAATAATGCCACACATGGAGCATCAGGTTCCTCTCATCAGGCTTCCTCCAGGGAGCTTTATGCCTACCAGTGTTTCCAGCATTCTTGATGATCTTCCTTTCAGATTTCCTGCCTGAGGGTTTTATACCTACAACTCTGAGAATAAGCAGTAATCTATAGCACTGGGCAGTTTTGAAAAAGGAACGTTTCTCCCAAAGACAACCAAATCCACAGAGGCCAGGTTCTACTAAAAGGGACTCAATTAACATTTCCCAATAGAACAAATAACTTCTTAGACCGGAAACATCTGCATGCAAGTAATGTCCCTGTCTTTCTTCAGCATAATGTGGGGACCTAGTTTTACAATTTCATCCCTTAAAGACTCATTATGGTGTATGTTTTTCCTCAAAAAAAAAATGGGTGGTCTAGCTTAGAAGTAAATATGAGTGTCTAAAATTTAGACAACAAAAAATGTATAACACCATTTACTTTTTTTTTCCAAGTCATACTCACAGTTTAGAAAAATGCTAGTCCTGTTTCAATCAGTCATTTTAATTTGTAATTCAATATACACAGTCTATTTCAGAATTTTATAACTTGCTATGAATACCAATTGCCCCTTCCCTTGAAATAGCCCAAATCTAAAATAAACATTGGAATATATTTCTGATACATTTAACACCATGAGGAAGATTCATTGTAAGTTACATAGCTGAATATTATCACAGGAGAAAAGGTAGGTGAACAGATGCACCTAATTTGATGTGAGTCACTCGACCTGGCACTTCACAGATCCCTAAGTACGTGTACTGAATGCTGCCCTCACCTCCCTAGTCATGACACATTTGCAATGATGCAAGGAGAAGCTTTATTCTAAAGTCAACTTCAAAATGCCTTAGGCTTGCAACAAATTATGTTGGTGGTTTCTGCAAGTGTGTAATATTTTAAACATTACATAAACCTACATGAAAATTTCTAAATGTTCTAGAATATTCTTCACTGTTGTTATCTTAATAACTTATTCCACTACCCAATTATGCCCAAATTGTTAGCCTAAACTTTTGCTTTTCTTCTTTTCTCTCCAGACAACTACCTCATGAAACCTAAATAACTCACTATTCATAAGAGGTCATTTCTCTGTTACCGAAGATGGATTTTCTAATTTGCAGATTATCTGTTCTTTTTATTCTTCTCTTCTGCTTTGTGCCTTTTGCCATTTCAGTAATTGATTAATGTTTGCAAAGATCTAGAGGGAAGCGGGGAGAAAATGAAATCAATTCTGCTGTTTATTAGGAACTGTGATAAAAGTTGCTACTGAGGACAATGGCTAAAGTAAGATTTTTCCATGCAACGCCTCCACATCAAGAGCTATCTGAACACTGATAAACAGCACAACAGTTTAGAATTGTCCTGAGGCAATTTTCAATTTTCTGGTTCTTTATAAGTAACTCTCTTCTCTGTAGATATGCTTATTTAGGTATTTCTCTTGCATTTTCCCCTTTCAAGAGAGCTGACTTTCATTCTTTTGTAGCAAAGCTTTTTCGGTATTAATTCTAAACATTTTACCAGGACCTCAAAAAACTTGTTTCTATATTGGATTAGTTTGGACTTTTTAGTTGCAAATAATAAAATTTAACTTGAGACAGTTAATTCAAGGTGCATATATTTATACATATAGCTAGATTGCATTTCTAAATATCTTAGTTGTAAGGTGTACTGAAGTGACCAAGATTTAATTCATCATAAAGGATACATGCATCTTTCAGACCTTGCCAACAAATCTCTCCATGTGCTGCTCCAAGCTCTTTCCCCTCTACTAGCCAGATGTAAACAATGACAAGGGGAGGGGACCCAGAGATAGACAGAGTCCAGAGGAGAGTTATTCTGGCTACTTGAGCAGCCTTCCTGGACAATACCATGAAACTTCAATATCTATTTGCTACTACAGTCTAAGTAATGGAAGATATTAGAGATTTATTTTATAATTTATAATTAATTGTATAAATATATGCAGTTGTTATTCTTGTTGCAAGCAATAAATAAATAATAATAAATAAATTGATCAATTTTAAAGTAGGATATTGTCCAGCTGATTTCTAGTAGTTGTGCTCTACAAGCAGGGGAGAAAGGTTTTAAATGACTTCTCTATAATTCATCTAGTTAAATTTTTAGGGAAGTTTTCTGCAATGAATTGTCTTTAAGAATCAGACTCGCACATCATAAAACACAAATCTTAGACTTACAATATTTGTTTTTGTAGGGGGAGCTCAGTCATATTTTAGTTTTCTTCTCAACAGTAGAATTTTTAGCCACTATTTTATGCACAAAGAGACTGTGTTTGTTTTCTGTTGCCACTGAAAAAAATTGCCATGCACTGAGTGTCTTAACATTACAGAAATGTATGATCTCACAGTTGTGTATGTCAGAAGTCTGACCTGAGTCTCACTGAGCTAAATCAATGTGTCTGTAGGCCTCCCTTCCTTTCTAAAGGCTCTATTGGATAATCCATTTCCTTTGCTTTTCCAGCTTGTAGAGGCTGCCCACATTCCTTGGTTCATACTCTCTTTCTCCATCTTCAAAGCCTGTAAGAGCAGCTTTGAAGTCCTCCTTATATAGCATGACTCTAACCTTCTCTTCCTTCTTCCTTTCTACTTTTAAGGACTCTAATGATTATATTGGCCCTACCCTGAGAAGCAAGGATAATCTCCCTATTTTAAGGCCAGCTGATTAGCAAATTTAATTCCATCTGCAAACTTAATTTTCTTTTACCATGTAACTTAAAATATATTCATGGGTTCCAGGGATTGGGACTGGGACATTTTTGGGGTGGTGGGTGGGCATTATTTAACCTATCAAAGAAACTGAGGCAAACAGATATCAAATTAGCATTCCCTGTGTTAGATTCATTGCAGTGTTTTATATTTGTATTCTTGCTAACTATCCTTTGGTTCTTCATCACAGATTAAATTCATTCTTCTATCTCTTTTAACTGAAATAAATCTTTTTGGTTTTTTGGCCAGGACTTCTGCATATTAGAGGAATTTGAGTTTCGATTATAATTTACCTATGTGGCTAAACCATCTTTGTGACCCAGTTTTGTTTAGCACACAGATATTGCCAACCACATTTGTCTAGACTTTCATAACAGGTGACATTCTAAGCATCTTTTTCTTGTAGTAAAATAAGTCTCCATTTTAAGAGAGTGGTTTAACAGAGACACTTTTTCTCCCATGGCATAAATAGAAAATACGTGCCTGTGTCCACCCTCTGCTGCAGATTCATTGCCTACTCTTTTCTATCATGCACTGTTTATGCAGCAGGCTGACCCCATGTGAACTACAAATCCCAGGCTTAGTGACCAGCTGGCTTCTAATTGGGTTCAACCAATGGAAGACAAGCGCAGGAGATCAGAGTGGAAAGGGTGGAAAGGAAGAGGGCATAGAGTATTTCTCCCCTTCACTCTTCCTCCTTTGGCACCATATTTTCCTAGGCCCAGTTCCACCTTTTTCCTTAACCATTGTTTCTTTCCACTGGGAGGCCACAGGCTGTATTCCCAGATCCCACTGAGCATTAATGATGCTATTTTCTCCCCTTTCCTACTCAGTGCTAAGAGTAGTAATGTTACAGTTAAGAGTCATAGTAGCAGTTTATGAAGCATTTAGTAGGCCTAATAACCTTTAAAATTATATAACATTTCTTTCATAAGTTACCTTTCATGAATCTTTTTATGACTTATACAGACCACCTATGACATGCTTAGATGTTCTGAGTTATCCTAAACATCTATATTTTTAAACAACCAATCATTTTACTTTAGGGCAAGAATTCACCATATGAGATTCTTTCTCATATAAAATCTTTTAAATTTATAACCTTCCTTACCAAAAATACATTTTTACATTTATAACCTTTGAATTAGACAAAAGGCATTATCCTTCCATTAGGAAGTTTTGGTTTGTACTGCATATTACTATGTAAGTCCTGTGAAGGGGGAGTAGATAAAGAGGTTATCTAGGTACTATGTAAGTTATCCCCCCTCAAGAGATTTTCAGTTAGATTTTGCTATGGCTTGTCTGTATAAGTGTGGGCTATTTGTAAACCCCTGAGTTAGGACTGACCAGGTTAAAGTTATTGGTTAGAAATAGAGCTATCAGAGAGAAAGATGAATTCAGAGACTGGGTAAATATTAAGCAGGCACCCATCTTGGAAAGTATATTTTTGCCCCAAAGAGGTGGGAATCTTTTCTTTTGGAAGGATAGGGAGCCATTTGCCCCATTACCCAACAGGATTTGAAAGAGAGTTGCTCAGAGAAAGAGACTAGCACAAAGTAGCTCTTGAACCCAAAAGGGACATTTATAATTTTACTTGCTGCCTCCAGAATCACCCATGACTTTGTCTTGTTGATAATAATGTCTGATTTGGAAGCCAGCCAGAGCAGAGAGCCCCTTCAGCTCAAGTCCATCAGGGGTTGGGATTCTTTCCCAGGAGCTCTTTGGCCCTAAGGGCAGTCTCATTTTCAGCAGCTGAGCTTGTGGCAGAGGGGGCAAGCTATGTGGCACTTTTTCCCATTTTTCCCATTGGGGCAGTTTGCCTTCCAGTGGCTTGACTTCCTATACTGATGGCAGTTACACATGAGGGCATTCTGAGGGTAACCTGGATGGGGCTGGAGAGCTTTTAAAGCAGCCAACAGTTTAGCCTGTCTCTTGTCCCTGCATTTCTCCTTTGTCCCAGCCCTGTCCTCCTTATTCTGCTCTCAGTTATAAAAGACTGAGGAGGTTAATTTGAGGATTTCCTGCATAAGGGCACTGGGTTCTAAGGCTGACTTTCATAATTTTTTTCCAGTTCATTTTATAGGCTAATCACAGCCAATTTTTTTTTTTGTGGGGGGGGGATGAAACTTTTCTCAGTTCTTGAGGAAGTATCCAAGGGGCGTGTCCTGTGATGTGGAGATGCAATTACCCATTTTCAAAGAGAGAACAGAGGAAGAATAAAAGGAAAAATAAGGCATCTTCTTTTACTTTCCTATTATCCTGAATGGGGCATTCCCTGTTCATCCTTCTGTTGCCCTTAGGGTTCTGGAATAAACTAGTGTTACCATGGGCCTTTAACCTTGGTCCCGTCTCATCACAGTTACCCACTTGAGAACAGAGGAGATACTGGAGTGAACAGTGGGCCACTTGTTCATCCTTTGGGTTCTGGAATGAACTGGTCTTACTGTGTAACCCTAATCTTACCTTCATCTCTGTTCTAATAGTGATCTGTTAGTCTGGGACCAACCCAACCTATGGGTCTCTTGTGCCTGCGGCCTTGGTCAGCCTATATCCTTGTCTCCATGACCTTATAGTGATTCTCATTCAGAGCATTTTAGAAACAAAATGGTTGTCTCTTTTCTTAGATTCCCATTTCCCACATTCTTTAAGTAGAAGAGAAGCCTGTTTTTCAGCTAACTGCTGCAAGAAGTCTGGACTTCCCTCCCTTTCAATATCACCTTGAAGGTCTTGATGCATGTTGGGAAGCATGTGGAAGTGGTTAGAGAAATGGAGGGTACAGGAAGAAGTGGGAGAAAGCATGAGAGATACCCCTGGAAAGGCTTCATATGCTTGCAAAAACAGCAGCCCTTGGATTCAATAGGGCAATATTTATTTGCCCTCTTGACATAAAGGAGTAACCTCCAGAGGACTTAGGGCTTGGGGTAAGAATGTATAAATGGCAAAAGAAGAATTTCCCGCCTCCCAAAGGAGTGCTACCTCAAGAAAAGCACATAAATGGGGTCCTTAAAGGACCACAGAGTGAGACCCTAGGCAGACAGACAAACTATTTCAAAAACAACCAGAAAACTCAGCCCTGGGGCATTAACAGAAAAGTATTGATAAGTATTGAAAAGTATATGATAAGTCATAAGGATCTGTCAGAGCTGGAGTTCTAATTGGTGTCTGTCCTGGCAATGTGTCAGCAGACATGGGAAGTGTTGGAGGTCATCTGAACTGGTAGGGTAAAAATAAGTGTAACTCTCAGGGGATATCTGCAAGGGAGCCCATGTCTTTGCTGCCACACAAAGGCAGTAAGAGCCATGGGCACACAAATAACAGGGAGTGTGTGTTTAAAAGTCATGTGGCATGCAAAGTAAAAACAAAGAGGCAGACTTGCCCCTGAGGTAGACAGTCCAGCAAGTGTGCAAGGCCATTTCAGAATACACACAGAAAAACAGGAAAATAGGCAGTGTGTGTTCTTGGGAAAGAACCAATTTTAGTTGAAAAAAAACAGAGGAAACTCCAGGCATTGCACAGTTTTAAGCTTTAGCCTTACCATTGTCACAAGCCTTCTGTTTAGGAAGGCCATTAGTGCCTCAGTTTTACTTGGCGAGGACCCCAAGATCCTTTCCACCCCCACGAGCCATCCATCAGGGTGATCTGTGAGATTAGCTTGAGGGAGCAGAGCCACTGTGGCAGCGATGAATCATTCTGGGAGTTGTTCAGTAAGCACGATAGTAAAAGGGGAGAAGAAAACCATGTACGGGGGGTTAAATGCCTCCGGCCAAGGAAAGTGAGATGTAGAGGTGTCTTACCACTGGAGAACGTATCCTAGTCATACAGCACCAAAGTGTGTTAGTGTTGGAAGTTATCCGAGTCATACGGCACCAAAGTATGTTACCGGTGGCGAATCCATATGGGTCTGCAGCAACTCAATTCCTGCTTCCTCAGAAGAAAGAATTCAACTGAGGGGCATAAGGCAGAGTGGGAGACTGAGGCAAGTTTTAGAGCAGGAGTGAAAGTTTATTAAAAAGCTTTAAAGCAGGAACAAAAAGAAGTAAAGTACACTTGGAAGAGGGCCAAGCAGGCAACTGAAGAGATCAGATCGATGGTTTGACCTTTTGACTTGGCCTTTTACATGTTGGCATTCTTCTGGGATCTGCATTACTTCTCCCCTGATTTTTTTTCCCTTGGAGTGGGCTGTCCACATGCACAGTGGCCTGCCAGCATTTGGAAGGCGAGTGTGTGCAGTGTTTCTTGAAGTGGTACAGAGGTGTATTTGAGGCATTCTTCCCTTACCAGTTGAGAGTCCCTAGGAAGTATATCAGTTAAACTCCACCATTTTGCCTCTTACTGCACATGCTTGAGCCCACTTGCCCAACTCCTGAGATCTTATCAGGAAGCTGCTGATCACCACTTTCAGATTTTTTTCCTGTCTACTGAAAGACTGGCTTTTCCTGGTGCTGGCAGCTACCAATTATTATTTTAGAGAGACAGTTAACAACTGCCTGACCACCACCTGATGGTAACCTGATATTCCTCGTGGGTGGGAAGGACCCTCTCCTGCCCTGCTCTTGCCTGACTAATTACCTACTGTAACAGTAATAACTTTCCACTGTTACTGGTCTCTGTTCCTTCATCATCCGTTGTTTGTTCTCCTCATTTGCTCCATACTTCTATTGAAGTTTTTCAACAAGTCTCTTCATTTGAAACAAATCCTGTTTTCTGCTGAAATGCTGACAAACTATCAGGAAACAAATTTCTCAAAAAAGGAATGTTTATGTTTTGTTCGTGATAAACAGATCTCCAGTATAGGGTCTTTCTGTATTTTCATGGTTTTTTTTTTTTTTTTCTCTTCCTCTTATATTTTGTAGATTCCTCATAGAGATCAGAATTGTTAGTTCATTCATTCATTACTCAATATTTATTTGGAATAAAACAGAGATTTTATTATACTGATGTACAAAACAAACAATATTGGAGCTATTGCCAAGCAATGGAGGTAGAGGTAGAGTCCTCAATAAAAAACTATGAAATTACAATCTGTCTTATCTGACATATATGTATATGTATAAAGTAGAACATAATCCTCCTATCTAGCTGTAATTTTGTATCCATTAACCGATGTCTAACTATCCCCCTCTCCCATTCTTCCTCTATTCTATAAATATGTATTATCATGTGTCAATCAAAGTAATAATTTTTAAAAGTAGAGGGGGCCGTGAGCATGAAAAGAGGGTGACTAACTGACTTTGGGGGAGAGGTTGATGGAAACTTCCTCCTGAGGTGATATATGAGCTGAGAACAGAGTGGAGTGGGAAAAGACAAAGCAGGTAGTGTGGTTAGAAGGAAGATTCAAGCACTGCACACAATGTGCAAGGCCTTAAGCAGGCGTGGAACATAACGTGCTTGAGAAATCTAGAAACCAGTGAAGCTATGTGGCTGAGAGCAAGGAGAATGGTAAAAGATACTATGGAGAACAAGTCAGGGGCCAATTAACTAAAGATTTTGCTTCCATGTCAAATACAATAAATATTTTGGTCATTGTATGAAGAGCTACTGGAGGTCATTGAATGATTTTAAGCATATGATTGACTTAAAAAAAAAAAAACAACTTGTGTTTTAAATAATAGCTGGCTGCCATGGAAAAGGATGGTTTGTAAGAAAGCAGCAAGATATGAATCTAACAGGGTGGAAGATTTCTCATTCAGGCAAGAGATGAGCGTAGCCTGGACCAGGATGGACATAGTGGAGATAGACAAAAGGGGACAAATTTGGGAGATGTTTAAAATTGCCAGGACTTTATGAAAAATAGGATAAGAAATAGGGAAATAACAAGAATGGGTTCTAAACTTCCAGCTTGGGCAACTGGATGAGGCCTTTACTGAGACAGGGACCATTGGAGGAAGTCCAGGTTTTGAGGGAGGGATGGCACATGTTTACTGTAAGATGTGCAGCATTGAAATGACTTTTAGGCTGGACATCCAAGTAGCTGAATCTCATAGACAGAGGCAGAAAGTTTCTGGCTGACATCTTGAATGACAAGGAGGGAGAAAATAATGAAATTGAAAGAGGAGTTTTAAGAATTTTAGAGTGTAACCAAAGTGGGCATTGTGATTAATCTGGGGGGCTTTGGATGAAATACGTTATGCGTTTTAGAAACATTTATCAAAGGTTTTAAGAGCCCTTCAATCTCTGCAGCCCATTCCTTCACCTAAGTTGTAGTTATACTACTTCTTTTTTTTTGAGACAAAGTCTCACTCTGTTGCCCAGGCTGGAGTGTAGTGGCATGATCTCGGCTCACTGCAAGCTCCACCTCCTGGATTCAAGTGATTCTTCTGCCTCAGCCTCCCAAGCAGCTGGGACTACAGGTGCCCACCACCACGCCCAGCTAATTTTTGTATTTTTAATAGAGACAGGGTTTCACCATATTGGCCAGGCTGGTCTTGAACTCCTGACCTTGTAATCTGCCCGCCTCAGTCTCCCAAAGTGCTGGGATAACAGGCATGAGCCACCACGCCCGACCTATACTACCTTTTCTAAAAGGAAATATTCTACTTCTCTTTTTCTGTTCCTATCTTGTTGAAAAAAATTAAGAAAAAATAACTTAATCTTTTACTCATATTCCAAATAAAATACATTTCCATTTTCTAGTAATTAGTTATGAATTTAGTTATACAAATGATAGATTTTATTTATAAAATTTTTGAATAGAGTTTTTTTTTTTTCTTTTTTTCCTGTGGAGGCTCTTCATTTTGAGATGTCATGGATCTTTGAGAATCAGATGAAATAATGGACTCTTGTCTCAGAAGAAGGTAAATATGCCTGTACACAGAATTTTGGAATCAAAGTCATGAAGCCAGAGACCCCCTTGAAGTCCATCATCTATCCAAAGAATCCCTAGAGATGGGAGAGTAAATCCTCTTACTTTAAAGGATCACAGAAAACGTGTTTGCTATTTTTATCTTAATTTTAGTGATACAGCAGACGGCTTTGATTTTGGATGCATTAGGTATTTTTTTAAAGACTTGAATTCCTGATATTTTACATATGTTTTGTTTTAGAACTCATGGCTTTTAATGGTTATATATTTTGATACTTTTCATGGCATTGAGCTTCTCCACAAATGACACAATAGAAGATCAAAGAAGTTTTGAAGAGGGGAAAAAAGCAAACCTTGATTTCACAGTAACTATCTCTAGAGACTAACTTTCAACCTGATAAATTTTTCCTTTGGCAACCAAATTATTTTTTCCTTGTGCACAAACACATTTATTTGATTTCCCCTTATTCTTTTCTCCTGGAGGAATACACTGAAACTAAGCTGCATAGGAAGTATGAGAAATCTTTTCTAGACCTTTATCTAAAACATAACAGATTGTAAACACAGTAATGTAAGACATGCAAAATTAATGTCTTTACTTTTCCCATAATTTTTTAATAGCAACAATTCTTCCTTCTGACAGTCCCTTACTGAAACTGCGAAGCCACTGTTTTTTATTGTGGGTTTTCGTTTTTGGCATCCCATTTTATAGCAATATACTCAATGTATGCTGGCTTTCTAGCTGGAACGTTGTTGTATATATAGAAGATTCCTCAAAATGTGCATGTAGTCAGATGTGTTTTATTTAAAGTCAGTCATTTGGCTGTTCTGGCCACTGATCCCAGGCCCCTGAGAAAGGAGAAATTGATTGTTGTGACCCATGCCTGGCACATTGCAGGCCCTCATAAGTAATTGCTGCCACGAAGCAAGCCAAGCACGACTTAGTGCTGGTAGAAAATCTAACTCCGAATTGCAGCAGCACCCCTGCTCTCAACCAGTGTCAAGGGCAGAGGTCCTAGAAGCATCAGGTTGGTGAGACCGGCCTGCTTTGTAAACATTTCCTTAGAGAAAAATTTAAAAAAAAAAATCAAGACAGCAATATTTCCAACTCAAAAGCTGGGAGAAAGGATGGGAGAGGCTACGACAGAGTTGCCAAGTCAAGAGCTGATGATGATAGCAATAAAGGTAGTGGTTCACAGTGTGAAAGAGAAAACACAATAAACAGGACACAATGCTCCTGATGACATGCCAAGGATGTGCCAAATTCTAAATTTACCACCTAGATATGATAACCCAAAAGGAAGGACAAGGCATAAGATTGTTAAATAGATTCATATTTTAAGTTTTTCTCAAATATGTGTTTTTGGAATCCTATGAGAGGAACATGCACAATGTTATTTCATTTTTTACATCTTTAGAATTGCCAGCAAGACAACTGCAGTTTTCACGCACATGACTGTGGCAAGGATCAAATACAGATCCAAAAACATTTTCCTTTGTGGTTAGTTCTGAGGGATTATCGCAAGGTAGTGGTCCCTGAGAATTTAAATATTAGGGAATTTTGAGACCAACACATAGCACATCTAGGCATAGATACGCAAAGTTGCCTAAAGCAGTCTATTGCTCAAAGGTATAGATAGTGAGTAGGGAGGGAGCATTCCCTCTGGGGATGCTGACGTTAAATACTAATATTTCTGCAATACTACAGAGACAAGCCAATCAGACCAGGGAGCCACTGATCAGACTTACAAGAACAGCAATAAAGAAAGAAACATGGTCAGGCACAGTGGCTCGTGCCTATAATCCCAACACTTTGGGAGGCCAAGGCGGGCAGGTCACCTGAGGTCAGGAGTTCAAGACCAGCCTGGCCAACATGACGAAATTCCGTCTCTATTAAAATACAAAAATTAGCTGGGCATCCTGGCAGGTGCCTGTAATCCCATCTACTCAGGAGGCTGAGGCAAGAGAATCACTTGAACCCAGGATAGGGGTGTTGCAGTGAGCTGAGATCATGCCACTGCACTCCAGCCTGGGAGACAGAGCAAGACTCTGTCTAAAAAAAAAAGAAAAGAAAAAAACAAAGAAAGAGGCCTATAATATTAACAATAGCTTTTTTATATTTATTGAGAACTTAATGTATAGAGCCTCAGTACTATTCAATCCTCATACTTACCTAATTTTCTAAGTATCAGCATTTTTCCTATTTTAAACATGAAAAGATTGAGACTTGGAGCAAATAAATAACTTGCTCTGTTCACACAAGTAATAAAGTATGAGTTCTAATCCAGACTGCCTGGCTACAGGGTCCATTCAGATGTTGACACTGCACTGTGGGACCAGGAACAGACATCTGACTTCCAGCATTCAGTTCCTAATGCCTGCCTATTGTTACAAGGAGAGATATGCTTCAGGCAATCTTATCCTGATGCCATGGTATCACAGCATATATTTCACCCATTATTTTTTGTTTACTGTTTTGACAAATATGGTTGCATACCTATTATGGGCAAAGCTGTGCAAAGCATTAGGATGCAAGAATGATAAGTAAAAATGATACAATTTTTTTCTGTCATGGAGCTTACAGATATAAAATGGCAATAGTGACTCATGTTGTGAAGGATAGATAAATGAGGACATAAGAACCTAGACAGGACAATTTGTTCAAGTCAGCGTGGCCAGCAAAGGGTTCATTGAAGAAGCACTATTTGAACCAGATCTGAAAGATGTGCAACAGCTAATTGTTTGAAGAGGAGATGAGTATGAGAGCATGATAGACAGGAGGAACATTATGTGCCAAGTTCTGTTCCTCTGCGGGTACAGTAGATAAGAGAGGCTGAAACACGAGGTGGCTGCAGCTGTGGGGGTACAGGGCTGCAGAGGAAGGTAAAGCTGGAGAGGGGTACTCAGACCATGCAGAACCTCAAATGGCATTTAGAAGATCTGAATTCATTTATCCTAATAGCAGTGGGAAATCATCGCTGGTGGGTTCTGGGCGTATTAAATGTGAAGTGTTTTAAGTGAAACATTATGGTTAAAATATGAAGAAAGAATTGGAAAATGAAAGTTTGAAGATCATTTAGAGGCATTTCTCACCAGGTGAGAGATGAGGGTGATTTGAACATGGTTATGTTGATGGTGACGGATGGAAGTGTAGAGGTTGGTGAGAGGTTTTAAAAGCTAGAATCAACAGAACTTGGAGAAGAATCAGCTAAAAGGGTAAATGGGAGAAGACATCAAAGATGGCCTATGGGAGTCTATCTTATTTAGCCATATGAATGCAGTGCCATTTACTGAGACTGAGAACACTAGGAGAGATGGTTTTGAGGGGAAAGTTACTGATTTGCTTTGGGGGAAATATTTATTTTGAGATGCCTTTGAGACATTCAAGTGGAAATGTCAAATAGGTGGATGTGTGGGATGAAACCTGAGGCAGGGGTTGGGGCTGGGGGATTCAAATTTGTAAGTCATCTGCCTCTGTTCAGTGTGGTAAATTAAGTGTGTGGGTGAAATAGCCTGCGAAAAGATACAGAGCAGGGAGAAGAGGGCCCAGGAGGAAATCTGGAGATTCATCTATTTCAACCCTGCTCTCTTTGATTCCTGCTTTCCAAACACCTTAAGGTTCCAGGGCGATCTGATTGCAGGGAGAGAAAGCACACATCCTGCAGACATCAGGTGTCCTTGTTCCTGTGACAACCCACTCACAAAGGAGTTTCACAAGTTATTTCTGATAATGATGTAGATTCTTATGTACAGGTTCACATGAGGAGAGAGTGTGTGGATCATGTGAATGAGACAGTTACATTTGGTGTTTCAAATGAATAGATTGGCATTCTGCTGCTGTCTCACTTTCATGCATTTCAGGTACAGTGAGTCAGTCTCTCAGACCTACACAGGACAGTCTTGGTTTCTTTTTTTTCTCTTTCAGGGAGCCATATCCAGTCTGACTCTCCCTCCTACAGACACCACGTTTAGCCTCCATGCAATTTAGTTATTTTCATTTCTCAACTTTCAATCTCCGTGAAAGTAAAAGCAAGGTCCTGCTATCAAGAGGTTCTAAAGAGACTGGGACCTTGAGGAGGATGGGAATGGTTGGAAAGAAGCATTATGTGGTGTCCTAGGGAATCAACGTGGTGTGAATTAATAATTGGCAGTAAAGACCCAATTTAAGGTAGAGATTCTGAATTTATAGAAAACTTGAACTGTACTGTTACATGACTTTCTTCCCCAAAACCAGGTAGTCAAGCCTTAATTTCTTATGCTTTCTAGATGCTCTTTTTGAGAGAAAAGCAGTTCATAGTTTAACACCTAACAGTGATTAATGTTTACAGTAGGAAAGCATAATGGAAAAATGTATGATATTTTGGTTCATACTTTTACTATCAAAGGCATTTTGGTTGCTAGTAAATGAAGGTGTGTTCACATCACCATAATTATGTTCACATTTGATGCATTTTGCTTTTCAGACCTTTTGTTTTGCCGTCATGTAATCAAATTATGTCTTACAAATAAAAGTATAAATATAATAGGCGCAAATTTAGACAAGTTACTTAACCTTTTTGTGCCTCAATTTCCTCATCTCTCAAACAAGGACAATAATACCTAGAGAAGGGAGAAAACAATTTTCTCCCATTTTTTTCACTCTCCTCACTTTTCTGCCTCAAAATAGACCCTTCTCCCTCTTAGAGATTTTAGATTAAACCTTTCAGTTCTATTTTTCCCCCTTCTTACTGGCTTGTCCCCACAGGATGATAGCAATTTATATATTCCTACATTCAAATAGTACCTGGCATTGTGCCTGGTACATGCTAGAAACAGGATTAAAGAACCAAATATATTAGGTTTTCTAGTTATTATCCTCAACTTGGTGCCTTATTTTTTTGTGTTTTGTTTTGTCTTTAACCATAACACACTGCCATTCTAGTCTCATTTATAGGTCTACAACATGTTCCATCAGGATGCTTAATTTTTAAATTTGAATTTAACATCACAGATTGTTCATAGATGATTCCTCACTTGGCCTCCATTTCTTTTCTTTTTCTTTCTTTCTTTCTTTCTTTCTTTCTTTCTTTCTTTCTTTCTTTCTTTCTTTCTTTCTTTCTTTCTTTCTTTCTTTCTTTCCTTTCTCTTTCTTTCTTTCTTTCTCTTTCTTTCTTTTCTTTTCTTTTCTCTTTTCTTTCTCTTTCTTCTTTCTCTCTCCTTCCCTTTTTTCCCTTTCTTTCTCCCTCCCTTCCTTCCTTCCTTCCTTCCTTCCTTCCTTCCTTCCTTCCTTCCTCCCTCCCTCCCTTCCTTTCCTTCCTTCCTCCCTCCCTCCTCCCCTCATTCCTCCCACTGCCTCTTTTGTTCTTTCTTTCTCTCTCTTCTCTCTCTCTCTCTCTTTTGTGACAGGGGCTTACTCTGTCACCCAGGCTGCCGTGCCACCCAGGCTACACTGCAGTGGTGCATTAATGGCCCACTGCAGCCTCCAGCTCCTGAGTAGCTTGGACCACAGGTGCACACCACCATGCCTGATTTTTGTATTTTTTGTAGAGACAGGGTTTCACTATGTTGCCCAGGATGGTTTCGAATTCCTGGGCTCAAGCAATCTGCCTGACTCAGCCTCAACAAGTGCTGGGAATACAGGAGTTCCATTTGTTTCTTAATTGATAATCAGCCTCGCTTAGAGACTACCTCTTGTATCTTTAGTAGCATGGAAATACTGACAAATATTTTTAAAGTTCTATTCATTTTGCTGAAAATCACCGTATTTTTAAATCATCCAGGGAAACATATGACTGTCTTCTGTGTCAATACTTCTGATGCTCTGGCTGTCCTGCCTGATCTCCTCCCCATTTGAAATCACATCCCCATTATTCTGCACATAGATTCTTCTGCTAATTTCCTGAGGATATCTCAACCAGCTCATTGGCTTAATTAATCACCACCAAACATTGGTCACTGATAAGGTTAGCTTTGTGTCCCCACCCAAATCTCAGCTTGAATTATAATCCCCATAATCCCCAATCCTTCAAAAGACTGACAAGGTAGAGGCAATTGGATCATGGGGGCAGCCCCCCACTCCATGCTGTTCTCATGAGAGTGAGTGAGTTCTCACAAGGTCTGATGGTCTTATAAGGCTTGGCACTTCTCCTTCCTGCCCCTTGTGATGAAGGTGCCTTGCTTCTCCCTCACCCTTCAACATGATTGTAAGTTTCCTGAGGCCTCCCCAGCCATGCTGAACTGTGAGTCAATGAAACCTCTTTCCTTTATAAATTACCCAGTATCAGGCAGTTTTTTATAGCAGTATGAAAACAGACTTATAATATAATCACCATGGATGTGTAAGTTGTGGAGCCATATGTTAAAAGAATGATTTAAATATCTTACATTTATACAGTGCTTCCAACTTCACAAAATAGTTCATCATCCATTATCTCATTTAATATCCAAATAAGCTCTGTGAGCAATTAACTCAGTTTCAAAATAAGCTAAGTAGGAATTTAAGAAGTTAAGCAACTTCTTCAAGATCCTCCACTTTGTAGGAGCTCGGGTGGTAACTCAGAAGTTCTGGTCCTATATAATAGCAGAAAAGAGAGCAGGTACCCACCGTATAATTGAGTTTTAATCTCTATACTTTGCAGTGTGACAGTAACTGCTGCAGTTAGCTTTCTTTAAATTAATTAATGTAAAACAATGTGATGTTCCTTACACACCATCTTTGGCATACTAAGATTGACATTCATTAAAATGGCACTGGAGTGAGAGAGGAGAAAGGGAAGAGAGATTAATGCCAGTGTGATAAACCATAAGAAAAGGGGAGAAATCTGCATATGAGAGAAGGGAACAATGCCAAAATATGGCTGTAGACTAAGAGGAACAAACAGTTAAATGCCAACGGGAAAAATTTATAAATTTCCATTAATTTTGTTGCTGTGAACTGAATATTTGTGTCTCCCCCAGATTCATTTGAAGTCCTAACCCCAAGGTTAAGAGTATTAGGAGGTAGGGCTCTTGGAAAGCAATTAGGTCATGAGGGCAGAGCCCTCATGAATATGATTAGTGCCCTTATAAAAGAGGCCCAAGGGGGCTGCCTTGCCCCTTCCATCATCTGAGGACCTGAGATCTATGAACCTGGAAGAAGGCCTTCACAAAGCACCAAATCCGCCAGAGCCTTAGTCGTGGACTTCCCAGCCTCCAGAACTGAGAGGAATAAATTTTTGTTGTTGATAAGTCACTCAGTCTAAAATTTGTTACAGCAGCCCAAACAAACAAAGACACTTGTTAACTCTCCTGAGGAGTGGCATTATAACTCTCTGCGTAATAGTCACCTGCTGGACAACTATTGACAAAGTACCTTGGTTCTTAGAAGCTTGACTTAAGTGGTGCCATCCATCCATGGCAGAATGCCAGAGGAAAAATGATATTTACCTCATTCCTGTGTTCCTTAGTGATAGGAACCTTGTTACTTACTTACCGTTACACCCCCAGCATCTTGCAAATAGAAAGTACTCAAGAAACCTTCCCTGAACATATGTTGGACCGAATAATTGAATGAATTCTGTTTTATAAAACCTTTGGAACATCTCCTATAGATATTTCACTATTCACGAAACAGAGGTCCAGTTACTTCCACCAAGGTTTGTCTAAGAGAACCAAATGGGCCTAACCTCCCAATATCATTTTATATCTGTAATAATCAGACCTTTCTGAAGTTGCATCTTACTCATTCTAAGTGATCATTGTTTACATATCAAAACTCAGAAAATACAGATGAACTTTTATTTGCTTTAAAACAGTCAGCAGGACATAGAACACATAATCACTCTCCATCTGTTTCTTGCTGATCGCATATGAAATAACAAGGATCCTTCTTGTAAGCAATAGTTCTATTGTGTGCATCTGGCGGTAGAGAGAAAGAATGCGTTGCCCTCTGGCTTATGGTTCCATTTTAGTAACTAAAATATATATATATAAAAATAGGAAGACTGTGTGTATAAATAAGTAACTGTAGCATATTTCTCTCACTGTTGGTACTCATCACTTTCTAATAGAGTTAATGATTTAACATATGCTGTTAAGTTGGACTTTATCATAGAAGCCAAGTTTTTCTTAAAAAAATCAGTATTTTAATATATTTTATATTTTAAACTGACTCCTAGAAATAAATGCAGAAAAAGGATGCAATAATTCATTACAGTAAGCACTAACTATGCAACCACTGTGTGCCTGCACTATTTGGGGAATTTGTCTTTAACCATAAAAGGAAAAATTTTGTTTTTTTTTTCTCCCATTCAATCTATTTGAACATTTTCTGGCTGTTGGAAGTTTTAAAAATCTTGATGCTCAATGTGGAAGTGGAGAAAAACGTCAAGCAATATGTGTAGCTTAACGGGGGGCAAATGCAGTTCTTATTTCTTCTCTGCCTGGGAATGGGAAAATAGACAGAGATCATCTTATTATTTTAAAAAAGGTAAAGATTATTTTGTGATCAGCACACTTATTTAGAAGCAAAATTTGGAGTGTTTAAAAAGGCAGGAATGTGTATTAGGCAAAATAGCATCATGCTAAAAAAAGTGTTCAATACGTGGCTTTTGTGGTGCTGATTTTTAGATACACAATAGAACTGACAAAAGTAATCTCTTTTGTATTATCACCAAGAAAAGTAGGTCAGTCTATTCTAATTGGAATGTCTGGGAAATCTTAAAAACTCAGAATAAGTGTAATCAAGTTGTTTTTTGCCAATTAATAGACAAGTTGAGGGAATATATTAAAATAAATGAAGAGCAGTTGAAATACTTCAAAATGATGTGATCTCTCTCCTCTCCT
>NW_016805223.1:2424270-2430856 GCF_001698545.2 Rhinopithecus bieti | reverse complement strand
TCCTCCTCCTCTTCCTCTTCCTCCTCTTCTTCTTTTTCTTTTCTCTCCCTCTCTTTCTCTCTCCCTTTCTCTCCCCTCTTCCCTCCCTCCCTCCCTCTCTGTCTCTCTCTCCTGGTCACTGGGCTTTCAATTTCTAACTCCCACATTGGTGATGGATAAGAGAGTGACTTTTGTAATTTCTCATGCATCAGAAGCAACAGCTGTTTTAACTGGCACATCAACATGACCATTCCTGACAGGAAGTGCATTAGGACAATGAATGTAATCGAAGCTGCAGAATTTTGGGAGGCAGCATACCATTGACCAACTTGGAATGTGGCCAGATTATTGCAGCTAATACTTCTTTCCAGAGAAAGGAACTCACTTTACAAAGTCATAACTTCATCTGGACTGAAGGTCTTTTCTCTCTGGCAGTTCTATCCCTCTCCTCTTAATGATATGCCATAGTTTAGAATTATTTTTTAAAGAAGTACCCAGCAAGATATATGAATGCCAACTTCTTTAAATGTATGTCTTGCCATTTTTACAGTTTATCAAACCAGAATTATACAAAATACCTAGGGAAAAATAAATAACAGAATAGATAAGGTAGTTGGGTAATGGTATGGTGAAAAGATTAAAGAAACGTTTTATTTTACAAATTAAAATTCTAAAACAGATCATTTGAGAACTGGACGACTTACAATTCTACTCAAGTGATGTGCATTTATGGAGCAGGTGTTATGAAAAGGACTGGAGCACGAAAGGAATGAAGCTGTCTTTCAACATTTTAATCTCAAGGGAAATCTTACAGAACCAACGGCATAGATGGATACTGAGCGAACAGATGACAAGCGGGGTTGCTCCATTCTCTGGAAAATATCATGATAAGAAACAGATTTCAGCTGTTCCTTAAATTTTTCCTCTACTGGATGACAAAGCTGCCAAGAAATGAGGATACACAGATTATGACACAGAAATAACCCCTCCACCTGTATTACATCCTGACAAGTCACAGCATTTCTTTAATTCAAGTATAGGAGACCTACTCATGAAGAGAAATTATCTTCTCATATGAAATATTGTATTCCACAAAGGAATAAAGCAAAACAAAGGAGTATTTCTGTGACATTCTTTAGCAATCAGTTTAAAATACTTCTTAACATCTGCAATCAGGGCTTCACATAAACACTAGCATAGAAGGTGGAATCCCACTTTCAAACAACAACACCATCACAACACAGACAGCAACAACCAAAGCTAGGAGAAATTAAAGGCAAAGTTCTAATTACTCGAATTAAATACACATTTTACTCTAATTTAAATACACATATTTTTCAGCTCTTGTGATACAAAATGGAACTTATGCCTGCTCCTAACATTTGTGGAGGCCAAGGCAACAATATAAAAGGAGGTCTATATATTACCACATATCTTTTAAATCAAGTAAACAGATCTTTCCATTTACTGTGACAAATATACTTTCAGAGCAAATCAAACAAAATCAGAAAATATGTGTAAATCTGTGTGTTTTACATGACTTAAATTTGGCAAAATACCAAAGCTGAATGACTTTAACGACTATTGTTTGTGTTGGGTATTTAGTTGATGGGCAAATAATGTCTTGATTAATCATACAATTAACAACCATAATAAATATATTATTATATGTTATGGGCTAATGATGTCTTTGATGTCTTGATAACTTATATAATTAGCAACCATAATAAATATATTATTAGATGTTTTCTATAAAATTTATTTTCTTCATTCATTTCAGCAAACTCATTAAATAGGTTTTTGAAATCAAGACTTTTACATATGTGATTTGTTTTCTTATAACATTAATGATCTAAAGAACTAAATATGTAATTATATTCAAAGTCTACAGAATTCGAATATATTTTCAATAACAAATGTAAAATAGAAATATTTTAATTATTTTGTTATCAAACAAAATTATGTCTTCTCAAATATTCATTAAAAGGTAGAATTCAAATTATAATTATTAAACATAAGTACTTAAAAATTACTTAAATCTTATTAAATAATTTTATTAAAATGAATCAATTTATAGCTCTACTATTCAAGGTCCATGTGGTTGCCAATGTAAAGAATCAGTATCACACATTTTATTACTAGACGTACAAATACAAAGTTAAAAGAATGTCCTTCAGCTGCCATGTGCAACAGTTGAGAATAGCATACTAAATTTGCAAGTACAGACAGAATCACGAATGGGGAACATATAAAGAAGAAAGGCAAATTGGGACCTAAGCAGTACAATGTGGTTGAAGGTGCTGAAAAAATAGTTACTGTGGAAGGAAAACCTACCCCAGCTGTTGGGTGACTTCACGAGGGAACTCTCTTGCAGTCCAGCATACAGAGTCCAAAGACGTGTGATGAAGTTGGGCTGATTCCAGCAGGTATGGCTATCCAAAGAGATTCAATCTGCTGGGTGGGAATACAGCCAAAGGAGCCCATAGGCATCAGGCTGTACTAGAAGTAAAGAGATGATGGAACTGTGGTTTGAAGTGATATACAGCAGAACCTCCTTGAGTAGTGGGAGGGTCCAGGTAACAGAGCTCTACCTCCATAGACAAGCCTGTCAAAGCTAGGCAGAATGTCAGGGTCCCAGCCAAGTGGGCTTGGGTGCAGGGAAAAGCTCTATATCCAGATGGCTTTGAAATAATTAGAGAAAACCGAAGCAGATGTCTAGATGTATACATAGATTCGCTCCATACAACTAGGGTGAAAGGAAAGCAATGATTCAGTAGGCAAACGATGGGGGTGAAACAGGAAGCATATGCACCCCTGGTCCCCTCCACTTGCTGATGGTGCAGATTTTAGGCTCTGGTGAAAACTGTTTCTGGTTTTGGTTGAGGTTGACTCTATATAGAAAGGGAATTAATTATTATAGGTGAGTGAAGCTCAGGAAGACATTGGCTGAACAATACTAAAACAGTTCCATGAGAGGGCAAATATTTTTTAAGTGTTCATATGGGATTGATAGGGAAATTATTTATTATTGGTTTAATCCATAGGTCCAACATACTGGTGAAAGCTAATTTTAACTTTTACTATGATGACATTTTGATGGAATGTATATGGGTAAATTTGGCATTAAAACATTATACAAGTTTTCATTCTTAATATCAGGTGAAAGGATATATAAAATCACTTTTGGAAAATATTTATCATACCTATTAAGACTCTTGAAACTGCTATTTCCTATGAGTCAAAATGGGGCCCTGTGACTCTGCAATTACATTAATATGGGTAGTTTTTGTGTCAGTGCAGAATGACTGAAATTGTGTATCACTTTTAGTATCCAGTATAAAATATATCTCCAATATGAGATATATTTTTACTGACATTGTACAAGATTTCAAAGAAAGTTTTAGATTTGGAATATGAACTTCAAGCGGCAGGCAAGCTAAATGCAGCATTTGCTTGTTCTTACTGGCTTTTAAAATTCCAGATCAACAACTTTGTCTTTATTCGACACAACAGACTCATAATCAAGGAGCCACGCAGTCATTTAGACTTGGGGGTCTGCACTTTATAAGTGGTAACAAGTGAATCATAGGAAATCAAAATAATTTGTATTGATGTTTTACCTAAAAAAGATCCTATTTTAAAGCATATTTTAGCTCCCCTGATTGATCTAAACTAGGAAATGACCTCTCCTAGGAAATCATTTAGGTGGAAGAATTTATTTTGCTGATATTCAGGAAAACACTTTCATTTTTAACTGTAGTTTAATATTATTTCCTGCTTATATCCTTTAGATAAGAGCCAACACATCAGTCATCCTTTAAAAACATGCTCCTACTTCATTTAAATTATTCTCCCAATAGTCAGCTTATTGAACTAAGGGTTGGCATTACAGACATAAGCTGTACTGTATATTTTAAAATATATTTAGTAGCGTAACTAAAAAATACACAAAAATATTGATACTTAAGTCCAATGACATCTAAAAAACTGATAATGAAATGACGTGTGTGCTCTGCCAGTACTTATTCATAGTCACCTAAAGTGATTTCCTAGAATCACTTTTTTTATTGCAGTAGCAAAAATAACACATAACATGAAATCCACCTTCTTAACAAAGTTTAAAGCATACTATATAGAATTGTTAACTAGTATACACATTGTTACACAGCAGATCTCTAGGAGTTTTTCCTTCCTGTATGACTGAAATTCTACACTCATTGATAGCACCCCTCATTTCCCCTCCTTTCAGACCCCTGGCAACACTTCCAGTTGTCATTTTAATGAATGATCCTTTAATAGTCTGTATTTCTAGAATTCTGCATATGTACCTATTCCCATTGTTATGAATTTTGGTTTAAGTTGTTTTACTAAATAATTGTTTCCAGAATCTTCAAAACTTTCCAGGAATGACTAGCCTTTTTTTTTTTTTTTTTTTTTTTTTTTTTTTTTTTTTTTACTTCTCTGTTATCTAGTGTTACTGTTATAAAACATAATTCTTAATTAGAAATTTTAATAAGATGAAGTGACAGAAAATGTAATTGCTACATCTTTGTGTATACATTGCATTCTTTAATCTCTGCATCTGACCTCAAGGTAAAAGGCTAATTTTATTCTGTCTACAAAATAGTTTGATAAGGTATTCCTTGATGCCTCTCTGCACGTAATGGTGTCATCTCCCAGTTGGCTCTGAATATTAGTTTGTGAGATAAGACTTCTAACAGTAGTAGTCCATTCCCTAGCTGAATCTTAGCTTCTTAGTGTTCTCTACAGGAATTTGCTACCACTAGTATGTCTATCTTTTCTATTCCAAATTCTTTATATCCTGCCTAAACTCTAGATTTTGCCTTCATTTTTGTTTATGCAAAATTTAAACATGATTGTGTTTGTATGGTACACAGGTCTATCTACTTCCATTCCATTTTCTTACAAAAAGCTCACCAGAGCAAAGAAGACGACTGTTGACATTCTCCCAAAAGCTGTTCCCTCACTATATTACAAAGGGCTTAAAGAAGGAGAAAGCTACCATATCAAGTCTTAAATTACCCTATCCTAAAAATGGTTCTCAATGCTGTTAATAAGATGGACACTGTAATATAAAGGCTTTTGGAACAGGCAGACATAATATAGAATCCTAGGTCATAGTTTGGTCATTGTGCAGTCAAGTTACATAATATTCTTGACTTTCAATTTTGTCATTTTTGAAAAAACAATAATAATATCAATCTGAGCAATACTATCAATTCTCTATTGTGAAAATTAAGTTATATTCATATTTAAAGTACCTGACATGGTGCCTGTGCAGAGTAAATGCTGAACACATATAAAGACCTTTCCTTTTGCATTCTTACTTCAGAACTCTGACTTGTTTTAGCAGTGGGTAGGAGAGACTGTGAAGGAGATGAAGAGGAGATTAGAAAAGACATTGCGTTCAAACAAGGTCTACATGTGGGCAGCCTGAGTGCTTAGCTTTAAGTAGAATTATTTGGGCAGATATTGACACATGTACCTAAAGCCAGGTTAAAGGATGGGTCAATTGATCTATTGGAGACACCAAGTCACCACTGGAATTAATTAGATATATGGTGCATATGTAAATCCTTTTATGAGTGGCAAAGTGTAAAAATGATCGATCCCTTGAATTGCAACTCAAAACTACTCTGGGTCAGAATCAGCCTATCTCCACTAGCTATTCTGAAGTATGCCCCTGTAAGTACATGGCCCTGTAAGTACTGGCCCTGCCACCAACCCTGAGACTAAAGTCTGTAGTTGCTGTCAGCTGAAATGTTAAAACTGACTAGAACACATGGTATATGATATTTGTTGAGCATCAGTGATTTATATCCAAAGTTTAAACACTGATATGTTTCCAAAGATACTGTCTGGTTCTGAAACATCACAAAAGTAAAACTGAAGATAGAACATAAATGACAGAAAAATGAAAAATATTTTGTAGGCATTAATATGCAAGAGATAGAGAAAGAGAGAGAAGAAAAAAATTTTTAAGTACTAGAAACTTGTAACTATATCCATTAAAATCACTTATCACTTGTGAATGCTGGTGACTAGTGCTGTCCATGTGACAGTACAGATGTGAGTGATAATTTCAGATAAATTAAAATGTTATATTGCTTTTAATACATATCATAAATTCCTAATTTTGAATATAAAGATAAATACATGTGGAACAAATATTTTAAGAAAATCGATGAGAAGGGATGACACTCACATATTTTAATCCTACCCAGCCCGTTTTGCTATGGATATTTTAGGCCATAGATATTTATTCTACTTTTCGTACAAAGAAACTCAGAGAACAGACATAATCACATTCATATACCTAAATGCCTACATACGCATAATCACATACCTATATATAAATATACTCAAGATATAAATAAATTTAAAAGAGGTAGAAGAAAACAAGAGCCAAATTATAGGGACTTATAATAGCAAACGGAAATAAAATGTTAAGTATTATAATTAAACAGGGTTTGGGAACGATTTTCAAAAGGAAGAACAAAGTTGTAGAAATTATACTACCCAACTTCAACACTTATAAAGGTGCAGTAATCAAGACAGTGTTATATTGGCATAAAATAGACAAAAT
>NW_016805223.1:2378054-2424215 GCF_001698545.2 Rhinopithecus bieti | reverse complement strand
TACATATCATAAATTCCTAATTTTGAATATAAAGATAAATACATGTGGAACAAATATTTTAAGAAAATCGATGAGAAGGGATGACACTCACATATTTTAATCCTACCCAGCCCGTTTTGCTATGGATATTTTAGGCCATAGATATTTATTCTACTTTTCGTACAAAGAAACTCAGAGAACAGACATAATCACATTCATATACCTAAATGCCTACATACGCATAATCACATACCTATATATAAATATACTCAAGATATAAATAAATTTAAAAGAGGTAGAAGAAAACAAGAGCCAAATTATAGGGACTTATAATAGCAAACGGAAATAAAATGTTAAGTATTATAATTAAACAGGGTTTGGGAACGATTTTCAAAAGGAAGAACAAAGTTGTAGAAATTATACTACCCAACTTCAACACTTATAAAGGTGCAGTAATCAAGACAGTGTTATATTGGCATAAAAATAGACAAAATAATGGACCTACACACAAACACACATATATACATACATATATACATATATATATATATGTCAATTGACAAAGATGCAAAGGCAATTCAGTGGAGAAAATAGACATTTTTAACAAATTGTGCTGGAACAAATGAATATCCAAGGACAAAAATTGACAAGCCTTCGAGCTTAGCAGTGGCATGTGATTAATGCAGGGAGTGGGTTGTAGAGGATGAGCGCTTCTGACATAGGTTCCCATTTGTGCTCAGCTTGGGACTGATGAATTCAACGTTCTCTTCATCATTTGTCCACTTCAATCCAAGGACTGACTCTGTGGAGCTGACTGCCAAGAAATAAATGTCTTTGCTTCAAATCAATCATTGCAGACAATCTATTTTATTAGTTTGTATATCTCAGGACAGATCTTTACAACACTTATGAAGGTGACTTTGTGGTATTGTGCATTAAGTTTTAAATGCTTTTGTAGGAGCAAAATATGGAAAACTGAAAGAACAGGTTAGAAAGGACCAAAAAAGATGAAAGGAAGGACATTTGGAAAGAGAAACACAAGATAGTGGAAGTCTATATGTAAGGTTATAAATATGCAATTCACTTATCATTACTAAAGTAATAATATGAATTATAATTTTTAATGAGGAACTTCATTAAACCTATTGCAAAAGTTTTAAATACATTGATTTTGTCACCTGTTACTAGATTAATAGGTCGAATTGCAAACAGACTTTCTAGTCATTTCAGAGGAATAATAAGTGGATTAAACATGTAAGGTGTGAATTTGTAGTGGGATTTTTAACATGATAATATTTACTTCTGCAAATCTTGTGTTTGGTTTTCCAAATTATAATTTACATTAATACTTTCATTATTGTGTTGGAGTGTGGGTTAGGTTATTTATCCTAACTTTTTTTTTTTTTTTTTTTTTTTTTTTTTTTTTTTTTTTTTGAGATGGAGTCTCCCTCTGTCTCCCAGGCTGGAGTGCAGTGGGGTGATCTCGGCTCACTGCAACCTCTGCCTCACAGGTTCAAGTGATTCTCCTGTCTCAGCCTCCCAAGTAGCTGGGATTACAGGCGTGTGCCATCAGGCCAGGCTAATTTTTAATTTAGTAGAGATGGGGTTTCACTATGTTGGTCAGGTTGATCTCAAACTCCTGACCTCATGACCCACCTGCCTTGGCCTCCCAAAGTGCTGGGATTACAGGTGTGAGCCACTGCATCCAGCCTATCCTATTTTTCTAATGGATACAGTGTATTGTATTAGAAAAAATGTATATGCATGAGTTGAATATATTTGTTATTAAAAATGTGTGTGTGTGTGTATTTTATAGGGGAGGGTTTCTGTTATACATAAGTGTATATTCTTTGCAGGTTTCTACACCAGATTGGGGAAAAATCAGGCAAAAGTGGTAGACCAAAAGGGCTTCCACAGTATTCTATCCAAAATGATCTGAGGGCGCGAAGAGGAGAAAGATTAATTTAACCAAAGCATCGTGGCTGTGCCCAGGAATTCCCTCTCCTGAGGTAGATCCTAAGTGGGATGAGGCCTTTTGAATGGAAAAATAAGGAATGAGACTACTGAGTAGTGGTTGAAGCACAGACTTTTGGAATAAAAGATATAAGTTCAAATATTAGCACCACCACTGAGAGGCTGTTCAGACCATGAGCAATTTACTAAACTTCTCTGTGTCTCCTTTTCCTTATCTGCAAAATACAGATAGTAACGGTACCTACCTCCCTGGGCTGTTATAAGGATTAAATGAGATAATAAATGTAAGGGGCTTGGTACGATGCCTAATATCTAGAAAAATGGTCAATAGCTGGTAGCTATTTTATAAATAAAAGCAGGTCACCCATGGGCAGCACAGAAGTTCATATCAAATGATTCAGGGCTAAAGCTTTGAGCCGTGGGAGGATGTTGACAACTAACTGGCTTTTACATGAAATCTACCAGAAAACACAAGTGGTGTTTGTCAGCTGACAGCTTACGCTATTCTGGCTAATAAATTAGCCACTAGCCACATGTCACTAAATTAATTGAAATTAAACAAAATTAAAAATGTAGTTCCTCAGTCATAGTAGCCACATTTCAATTGCTCAATGGCCACATGTAACTAAAGAACAGTGCAACAGAAAATCACCTCTGCAGCAAGTTCTGCTGGACGACACTGGCTTAGAAGTTTCATGTGGGTTGAACATGAAGGCAACATTCATGAATAGCTGGTGAATTTAACCAATGTCCACATCAAAATTAATCTTCCTTAAAAAATCCGAGGCTTATCAAAACTTGGTTTCCTGATATTCAGTGCAATTTTTCAAGCTGTTGGAGCATTCTTGATCACTGTTTATATCAGTGCATGTGAATGCATTCAGATTCTATAAAGGAGGCTGTCCTTGCTTTTCTTGAGTTTTTAAATTCTATCATTAGCCTCAATATCTCTGCAATTATTCATATCTTGTTATTAACATGTTATTTCTACCCTCCTCCACCTCCTTGTCTCCTCCCTCACCCCCACATTCTCAGAATTGGAAGCTGGGGAGACTGTGAGATTCTTAAAGTGATCATTATTTTGCTAGCAGCTGGTTCTCTTAACAGTCCCAGTTTTGATATATAGGTGACAAGATCTGTTTCGTGCCTGCACTGTTCTACTTATATTCCTAATGGATCACAAGTCTTGGGATAAAGTGATGTTATACATTGTAGTGTCTGCAGGGCAGCACTTTATGGTATGCTGGGAAGCATCTAAATGTAACATGTGTAGCCAATGCACTTACAGTCATTAGTTAACCAAGCCGCCCATGTGCCTGTTTCAGCTCCCTGACCCACATTTCATCCATGCTATGTTGTTTTTCTCCTGCAGGGTTATTTCCTGAGTAAATCTCAGAGCTTATGAGTCCCCCCAGCAGAGAGCTCTGTTCTGACCTCCCTAAACAGGCAGTTTCACCTGCTGGGCTAGTGTTTTTCTGCTTCTTAGTCAATCTGTTAAGATTTTAGAAGGAGATACTTGGATACCTTTTCAGAAAACACATGGAAGATTGTAATTATTTTGGCCCAGTACAATTTTAGAATTGAGAGAGCAAGGAAGAGGAGCAAATCTCCTGCTCATAAATAACCAAATCTGTAGGCACTTTAAGAAGCGTTCTGTGCAGCAAGAGAATTGTCGTGCCACATTTCACCCTTGGCACGCTTTCCAAATGAATTGTTCAAAGAGAAGTTATATTAGGACAAATAGAAATGACGACCAGGACCAGATGTGGATTTTTAGTTAATATTTATGCAACACCCAAAGGGAAGATAGTATTGCACAATAAACTAAAAATGTCTTAGGCAAATAAGGAAATCTTTACCCTGAGGAACTGGCACTGCAAAGGTATGAATTATACAACAAAGGACTGGGACTGCAGAACAAATGCAGGGTAGGTCGGGGCTACTATAAAAAGGAATTCATTGAGGAAGTGGTGAGGTAGCAGATGTGTGGAACCTACTTCAGGAAAATAAGGGCTTAGCGCGTTTTTGGCCAGTATTGTGTCTAAGGTAGAAAATTCAAGCCAGCCATCCTAATTTCCTTCATCTGTGGAGAGCAACAGTAGCTTTAAATAGAACATACACATATTCAGAACTGATGCTGCAATCTCACATTGAATAAGTACACCTTGATAAACTAAAAAGCTATGTCCTCAGATTTTAAATGATCTCCAACAATAGTGATGACATCTTTAATCTGATTTTCCTCCTAAAGTTGTTCCAGGAAGGTAGAAAATGCAGGAATTGGCTGCTTCTCAGTCCTTGGAGAGCAATCTGAAAGAGACCATGGCTTAATGCTCTGGAAGGATACTGAAACCTACATTAAATTATAATAGAAAAATTTGTTAAAAGCAACTGGATTTCTCGAACACAGCTGGGTTTTCAGCCTTCTATTTATCAGGGAAGGCAAGATGTGCCACTTTACAGCACATCTCCCAGTCACCTAGACTTCCAATTCAGAGGTATTGGGAGGTGGGGAGAGGAGAAAAGGAGATGGAGGAGTGTATAAAATTTATTTAAAACTATTGGAGCCATGGCTGGGCATGGTGGCTCATAGCTGTAATCCCAGCACTTTGGGAGGTCAAGGCAAGTGGATCACTTGAGGTCAGGAGTTCAAGACCAGCGTGGGCAACATGGTGAAACCCCATTTCTATTAAAAATACAAAAATTAGTCAGACTTGGTGGCACAAACCTACAATCCCAGCCACTGGGGATGCTGAGGCAGGAGAATTGCTTGAGCCTGGGAGGCAGAGGTTGCAGTGAGCCAAGACTGGGCCACTGCACTCCAGCCTGGGCGACAGAGCGAGATTCTATCTCAAAATAAATAAATAAATAAATAAATAATAAATAAATAAATAAATAAAATTAAAATTAAAATAAAACTATTGGAGCCTTAAAAATGAACACAGCTCTGGAAAAGGTTTCTAAGCTTTTAGCATATGGAACCCAAAGCTCTCTAATATTTTTACATCTTTGAGTCCTCTTGATAACTGAAGAGAGCTGTCCATGTGACTCCCCATGACAGGTAATCCTGCAGACTTGATGCATGCTGAAAAATTGTGAACCTGCTCCCTTCTTCTCTCCTTGGTTAATACTTCATGATCTTTAACACTAACAACAAACAATAAATCAGCGATGAAAATGTGTGGATTTTTCAGCTGTTACATAGTTTCTCCTAAGCACATTTATTTTGTTCATTTATTAACAATCTTTTTAAAGTTTCTTCTTCTTGTCCAGATGTTATAGGCTCTGGGTTTTATGTGGAAAACAAGACTGACAGGATCCCTGACCTTGTGGAGCTTCCATTCAGTGGTGCTTCCAGATACTAATACATACTATGAAGAAATGAATACATGGTAGTTGGATAGAGATTGATGGGGGAGAGCCTACTTTATTTCTGAGGTTATGGCATTTGAGCTAAGACCTGAATGGTGAAAAGGAGCTAGAGAAGGTTTGAGGAGAAGCACCTCATGCAGGAGGAAGAGAAAATGGTTAATTCCTGAGAAGATGTCTATGTTGTACACATATGAACACAACGTGAAGCAAGAGGGGTAGTCTGGGCTAAATGAAGGCTTGGCTGGTCATGGTAAGAATTAGTTTTATTAGCTGTACAACAGGAAGTTGTTGGACATTTAAAAATACAACAGAAAGTTGTGGAACATTTAAAAATTGGGAATGTATAGGTTTTCAAAGGAAACTTCTACCTAAAGTTAAAATTGGGGAAGGGAGGCATTGCAGGGGTAGAGGTATGGGGAACACTTAGAGGACTACTGCATTTGTCCATGCAGGAGATGAGGGTAGCTGGGTGGACTCAAGTAGCAAAGATGTGGTAGGATGTGTTTTGGAGGTAAGTGTCCAGGTTTTTATTAACAAGTGAAATGAAATGAGGAAGCTAGAAAGCATAGTAATAATGATATACTAGCTAACACTTCAATTGCATTTTCCTGGTCCCTTTTAGGTGTTTTACATATGTTAACTAATTTAATACTCATAATAACAGTACTCATAAGTACTATTATTATCACTATTTTGTAGATTAGAAAACAGAGTCACAAAGAGGTTGAGTGACTGGCCAAAGATTGCCCGAATAGTAATAGCAGAGTACGCACTCAAACTTAAACATCTGATTTCACAGTATGTGTTCTTTCTTCAGTGTTCTAGGACACCATATACATATTTTATGTATACTACATATATCTCAGCATGTAAGTGCTTTGGAGAGGCACAGAGCATCATGATGGACTAACTGATATGATTTTCAAAATTTTCAAGTGAGCAAAGGTTATGGGGGAAAAGGGTAAAAGATCAGTTCCTACCTGTAAAGATATAATTCCTTTTTTGTTTACATATATTTGTTCAGGGCACAAAAAAATGTGCTACTGTGGACAGCATAATATTAATAAATACTCATCATTTTATCTGTGTGTATCCAATACAGATTTCTCAGATTTCCTTGTGAAATCAGGGAAATATGTAGCTGTGGTCTACAGATACCCAAACCACGGCATTTTGTTTTCAGGCCATTGCTAAACACCCAGGGGGCTCAATTTCTTGCCACAGTTTCGGAGAGTTTGGCTGGTTAGGTGCTGCTCTTGGTTGGAACCAGTCGGCCCGCATGGAAAACAGACCTCTCTTCCACACCTTGTGGTTACTATGCAGCAGGGGGCGCTGCAGTAGTGTTCATCGCGGTCCACCGGAGCCACTCGCCAGGCCAGAAAGGCAACCAGCCGGGAGGAGGCGTGTCAGGCAGCCCTGGGTCCTCTTTGGTCTTGCAACTTTAGTACCCAGAGCTTGTTCTACACAGACCATTCTACACCATATTTCATGATGTTGGATGTTTTCCATCCAGTCCTGCCTCCGAGCGGAAAGGAAGGGGCATTAGCTTCCCGCCTTACTTGATTTAAGCATAGTACTGTACCGCCTTGCACTAGAGGTTTCTCTCCTGTGTTCTCAGGGTCAACCCTACAGTCCCCCTGAAACCACGAAGGGGTCCCCGGGCAGTTGCTGCGGGATGTGTGTGTGTGTGTGTGTGTGTGTGTGTCTTTCTTTCCCTTTTTGGGGTCCTTTCTTTTTAACCTTACTGAAGGAGGGAACATTTCTCTCCCTACAGGTCTTTCCATTGACATTGGGGCCAACCGTGGGCTAAGAGCTGAAATCTCTCCTTCCTAAGTTGCCTCCAAGCTCTCCAATAGTACCTGCTCCCGCCCCATTTAGTCTCACACACTGTGTGCGTGAGAGATCGCCCGTGTGTGTGTGACAACCGAAGCTGCAGCAGTCGCCAAACCTGTTCTTCCTCTCCGGGTCTCAGAAGTCTCTCCAGCTGACCGGACTTACGCCTGGCAGCTCTTGGCACACACAGCGCTGTGGCTGAGATTCAGTCGTGCCAGGCGCTGCCAGGCAGCAGCGGGGCGAGCGACCACCTCCTCCTCGGCCTCCTTTCTCCCGTCTTCCCCTCCCAAGGCGCACTGTAGCTACTCCTTTGGGCTGTCTTCCAGCCGTCGCCCTTGGGTCCCGGGGGCTTTCCAGAGTGAAATCGAAGGTGAAAGAAACAAGAGGGCGGGAGGCTGGTAGGAGGAGCCTCCAGGCTAGGGAGTGTGGGTGGAGCCTCCAGCCCGAGGGGCAGGGTGGGAGGAGCCTTCCGGGAGGATCTGGGTGGAGAAAGGGGCTGGGCCAAGCCGGGATGGAGGGTTGGTCACGCAGGCGCGGGGGGCCGCGTCGAGAACCCCACGCGGGAGCTTCTGGAGTCTCCAGCCACCGCTTCTCACTTCATTGGAGAAGGGAGCTGGGGCTGGGGCCGGGAGGGAGCTAATAAATAGTGAATGTGCAGCAGCCGCCTTGGCGGCCGGAGTCCGCCCGAGCGACACCGGAGCAGTGCACCCGGGAGGCGGCGAGGGGAGGCGGTTCGCCTTGTCCCTCCCACCCGCGCCTCTTTCTCTCTCTTCCTCCAGCTGGTCCCAGAGCCCGGCTCGGTCCGGTCCCTCTGTCCCCATCCCGCACCCTTCCACCTCCTCCGAGTCCCACTCCTCACCTAGGACGCCCCAAACTGCCATGGGTTAGGGTGGGAACCGCGACCCGCGCGAAAGACCAGCCCTGCGCTTCCGCCGGGGGACGCGGAGCCCAAACACCGCTCGCCGCTTGCGGGCGCCCGGCATGGGGAGTGTGGTGTGAGCCCGCACCCGGGGAGGACGCAGGAGCTGCGGAGCCGGGCGCGAGGAGGAGGAGAGGAGTCGTGGATTGGAAGGACCCGAGGGAGGGAGGGTGGGGAAGCGACGGAAAAGTGAAGCTGGGAGGAGAAGGCGGCGGAAGGTGGGGATTGATGCTTCTGTTTTTTGTTGCCGCTGCTGCCCTCGCGCTGGGAGCCGAGCCGGAGGGAAGGCGGTGGAGAGATGATTGCAGAGTTGGTGAGCAGCGCTCTGGGGCTCGCCTTGTATCTCAACACCCTGAGTGCGGATTTCTGCTATGATGACAGGTAAGGGGCCGAGAGGAAGGGGCGACGGGCTGCAGGGGGCATACTCCGCGGTGGCTCTGAAGCTTCCCGCTTTAAGGCTCGAAGTGCGTCTCGGAGGAATTGGTTCAGCACCTGATGGTTTAGGCAACACGTAAACATTAACACCTAAATCAAACACCCGGGACGTGAGCGCGCTGGGCGGGCCGAGGGAGTTTCCGCTCCTAGTTTGCAGCAGGTTCTCGCCCTTGCTTCTCGGCTGTTGGCAGACGCTTGAGTTTCTTAGCGGAAATCCCGGCAATTTGGGAAACTGTTTAATGAGCGTATTAAATTAAAAAGTCTTAGGTATTCCTTGATGCAACAAAAGCACATTAAGTGATTTTACGTCTGGGTTGGGAGGAAGCCGCTCCTCGATCCCTGATAGATCCTCCCTGTTCCGTTTCTTTTTTTTTGGTGGGACACTTTTATTTCCCGAAGTTAAAACACACATTTGATAGTTGCCAAAATTGTGAAAAGAGAGATCGTTCTCTGCTTTAACTTTACCTTTTAACGTGTACAGACTTTTACTTTGAGCCATAATAGTGCTGCTGATGGTCTCTCCCACCTCCCTAGCCTCCTTCACCAATCCATTGGGCAGCACTTTAAAAAAGCCTCGGCTTTCATTTCTGTTTGGGAGTTGTACATTAGATGTTAGTGGTTCTTTTGTACTAATTGGAGAAGAAGACGCCCCTAGAGACTGAAGTTGTCTTCTGCACTTAGGTTAGTTTGGGTGGCTAGTGAGACCTGAACTGTGTTGTCAAAGATACTGCATCGATTTCTGGAAAACGTCACCATTGTTTTGGTGTCTCTACCTATCTTTTAAACGTTATTTGTGTTTAGAAAGTGATGAAAAGCCCCTATATCCATTAGGGAAAATTCCAATTTGTGTCCTTCCGGTGCCTTAATCTGATTACAATTAAAACAGATGCATAATTAAAATATATTAGGGATAACAGCACGCCTGGCTAAACTTATTAACCGTCCTGGGGTGTTTCATGCTCCATTGAAATTAAATCATCCAAAAAGTGAGCACAGATTTACTTTGACAGCTTTTCAGCAGCCTCTCTGGGCTGTGGAAAGTGAATGGATCCCCAGGGTTAGGGCGAGGCAGTGAGTGAACTCTTAAGGAAAGTGGTTGACAGTGAGGGGAGGTGAAGGCAGAATCTTCTTCTGGTCGTAATTAGCCACACTCTGTATTCTCTGGTGTTCCCATTCTCCTGCTAAAAGCATCTTCACATCTCTGTTAAGAAATCACCTGATAATAGCTGCTAGAACATCCAGCAGACCCGTCTTAATGCATTTTATGTAGTGCCTATCAGAGGCTAGTTGATAGGGAGCCACTGTTAGACATACATTTTTTCTTAACTTTTATGCAGCATACTGATTTTAGCAACTACACAGCATGCTCTGAGAAATGGTCTGTAGGAGTGAGGTAAATTTCTGTTCTCTCCAATTTTGTGTAATGGTGCACCTGCTATTTCTAGCATATTCGTGGAAAAAGCCCTTGTTTCCAAAGATGGGTGACTTTTTACTAAAACCAGCTTAGGTCAGTGTGGGCAGTTACTGGCTCTGTTGGGGGCGGTTTGGATAGGAAGCTTTTAAACCGAGAATATAGAGCTTATTTAAAAAAAGAAACTTACTATAATACTGTAACCTGTTGTAGAACACTGTGATAAATCAAATATTCCTATTGTATGCCCTCGATAATTGCTGTCTAATCCTTAAGAAAGTACATATCAGAAGTAACCATTATTTAAAAATTAAAGCTAAATTTGGATGTGCATTTTTTCTGTAGGTATAATTGTTCTGTGCTCTTGAGTCATCAGAAGTGTTAGCACTGGACTTTGTAACTTGGAAGAATGGTGTGAGTGTGATGATAAATTAGTTGTGCTTTGATGGTGTAAGTTTTTCAGATGCAATAGGTCTAATGGAGTGTTAAAATTCATGACTTCTATCTTGTAGCTACATAGGTGAATTTAGTATGATTATTTGCCCATATCATTTTATTGATAGCATGCTCAATATGAAGTCTAGATAGTATATATTGATATAATGTTGAGGTCCTATAAGTGTGAATTATACTTTGCTACAATTTGAAAAGTGTATTTTACACTGATTTCTTAGCATAACTGCATATGCCATCACATATTCTTAGAATGTGAAATCTTAAGAGTAGCAAACTTAGGTTTTATGTATCCTAGAAATTATGAGACACATAAATAGGAGCACTGAACTTATTTGCTGTTCAAATGATTCATTGCAAAGTTACACTATAAATTGTTTCTTTTCTGACATATTTTCTGTCTAACTACTGTAACTCACTGGTGTGTGAAGGGGGAGGAGAGCTGGGGAGCCAAGTATAAACTGTAGGATGATGATAATTTGTTTATTTCCACTACTCCATTTCAGATGCAAAGATTCATGTTTAAAACATTGCATAAACTAGACCTGTGGATTCTGCTGCCCCCCAGGAACTTTTGTGAAATACAGTTCTGTAAGGAGAGGCCAGTGCCGGAAGTGAAGGGAGAAGCGCTCAAGGGAGATGGCTGTTATTCCTGACTTGCTTAACTAAATCATTATTGCTGTGGTATTTCTCAAAGTTATCATTTCTTATAAATATAGTGATCATTTACTTTATAAACTATATATAATTTCTTTCCATGTTTGATGTAGCTTGGTTGAAATTAAATGGTAACATGAAACTTTCTTATAGCACAATCAATTTCTCTATGGTAAAATTTAATATTTTACAAGTGCTTCTGTGCTAAATTTAAGAATATGCCTCTGATGTGATGAAACAAACAGTGGAAGAGAAGAATTCACAGTATATGATGAAAAAGGGTATGTGGTTTCAGCTTCATCCTCCCTCCCTTTGCTTTCAATCTAATATTGAGTCTTAAGTTGTGGTTAGAGGAAAATTGAAATTAAAAATATGCAGTCTTTGCCAAATTTTAAGTTATGTTGTATGTAATTCTTTAAAGGATTTTCTCTTATTTTCTGGAGAAATTTGGTGTTTAGGTCAGTGGTAAAACTTGCTGACCCAAAATTCTTTGGTTTCTTACGCATTTGTTGAGGATGACATGGCATCATTTTTTTCTTATCCTTTTTAATAATACTGTTAGAGTTTCTTATGGAGATAGGAGGAGTCCGTTTACTTCAAAGCAGACAAAGGTAAACAAACCATAACTGTTCTAAATTTTAGAAGTCTGATTTCACTTAGCACATATCTTCTAATTGGTGACATGTCCTTTTTATACATAGACAAGGAAATAAGATAATGCAGCTTTTACATGCTTTAAATTCTCATATGAGTAAAATAATTTATTAGTTTGCAAAGAAAGACACTTTGCAGGTTTGGAAGTAGAAAATATATTTGTGACTCCTCTGAAAATTTATTTTCTTATTGGGCATTTTGCATTTGTTAAACCCAACCAGAATCATTAATGTTACCTGTAGGTCTCTTAGCTATTCCACTGTGCAGTAATTTTTAGAAACTTGGAGAAACAACTACACAGCAGAAGTTTCTACTATGGAGTTAAAACTACATCAAGCTCTTCATAATTCACTCCTAGTTAGCTTTTCATTTGGGTATAAGTGGAAATCTCAGTTTTATAAACATATTAGTTAAATTTTCTTTATAATGATTTTGATTACTAATATTTAAAATGAAGGAATGGAATTTAAGGCATATTAACATTTTTTAAAAACCTGCGTTCTTTCTAAAGATACTCAACTATTATTTCCGCTTGATCCTTTAATATTACTGTTAGTTTGAGTTTTTTGACCTGGGATGATAGGAATCCCTCGTGAAATAATCACTCTGTTAACTTACCTTTAAAAAGTTCTCTCTAAGAGACTTGTCTTTGACCAATCTGAGGTTGTTATCTTAAGATTCCAGTATGTGTAACTACTGAAGGCAGGCCTGGTATTTAGTAAAAAGCATGTTTAGAAAGAATTACTATATAATTAAGTAAGGGAGAAGCTCTCTTTGTATCAATGGTTGTCTTACCAAGTTATTATTATAAGAAGCCACTGTATACAGAAGTATGGTCTTACTCTTCAGTTTCCTTCCCAGTTTTCACTGGAATACAAGATAGAGTTTGTAAATTATTTTAGGTAGCGTTTTATTTTCTAGCTATGTTTGGATTGTTTAAACAGACCTATTTGGAAAAAGTTCATTTTGCTCTTTTGAATAAGTATATCTCATCAGTAAGTTAAAATTAGGTGAAGTCAGTGTGAACCGCTTTACCTGCATTGAGCCTGTCACGTGATGTTTATCATAGTAATTGACCCACATACAGGCATTGAATGGACATGTGCAGATGCCACAGGGAAAATTGCCATCTGTTTCTTAGTTGTTTTCATATACACACATACACACACATACATGCACGATTATTACGTTTACATTGGTGATTCTATGGGCTGTTGTTTTGTCATCTGCACTTAGTGCCCCTATGGTTAATACTGAATTCTCTTCTGCTATAATTTTAAAATAGCAACCTTTTGCATTCCAGCATGTGTTAGGATCATAGTTTGTCTTTCTAATCATTTTGTTGCTGCTCAGCACACTAAAAGCACTTTTTAAAAAAAAATGCCTCTGGTGGTACAACTGTTTTTCATGGGCTAAAGGTACATTGTCTGTAAAGCAGGCACCTTGGTAATACTAGGAAAGGATGAAGTTTACCCTTAAGGCACTTTGAAAAATCTGTGGCTGACAAACCTACTTTCTTATAACTTTATTATACTCATCTAAAGTGCTTTTAACAGTAACTTTCATCTGTTAACCTTTCCAGTTCTCTCTTAAGAGCGGAGTATTGTATCAGCTTTGGATACTTATTTTAATGACTTCACAGAAGTGACAAGTGTGGCAGCCTCCAAGGAAAGGAACAGTGGGTTATTGAATGTAAAGACCTCTCCTCTATAAATAGCTGTCCTCATTTAGGAGCTCAATTTTTTTAAAAAAGTGGAGGGATATTTTCTGCATACCTTCTGTTTTTCATTGGGTGAAAAAGGCATAATATTTTGGATAGTTGCTGGTGTAATTACATACAGTGCTAAATGGTTTTTTTGAAGATATGATTTATATGTGCATTTGAGGAATAAACTTACATTCAATAATTGACAAATTATTAATATTACTAGATATGGGCTTCTTTGTATATGTAGTGCATAGTACAACTACAGCACTGCTTACGTTGTTAACAAGCATCCCACAAAACATTGTGCTTTCTTACCTGTACTTTAGCAGGTACTGCAAAGGGTTTGAGTCTGGGAGTCTGATGCTAGATCTATACAAATGCTGATAGGTTGACCTTTGACAGGTGGAATTCCAGTTGAATTTATCAATTTATTGTTACCTTTTAATTTTTTTACTGTTTATTTTGTTGATACTCATATTTAAAACTTTCACTGGGACTCTGTTAGCTTCTTTTCCAAAACACTCACTCCTAAGATTCATGATTGGTACTTTGGCCTGGCCTTATTTTGGGTCTGTACTTACTGGTGCTTTATTCATACATGCGGAAGCTTTGGAATGCCTCTTCCAAATTTCTCTTTCCTACTTGTTCAGGTCAGTTGTTTTTCTTGGATGTCTAAACTCTTTGAGTTGACTAGATTTGCCTCAACTTGTCAATAGGGATTAAAGATTTTGCCTCGGAGGTTTTGGCCATATATTCAAGGCAGTTAATTCCAAAAAGATGCAGCTCTTCCAAATTTCTGTCTCATTTCCTCTCTTTTTCTCCTTTCTGTTTACCTTTCCAATTACATTTGTCAGTTTTTTTGATACTCAAGGGTTCTAGATTAAAGGTGTGGCCGGGCGCGGTGGCTCACACCGGTAATCCCAGTACTTTGGGAGGCTGAGGCGGGTGGATCCCGAGTTCAGGAGTTCGAGACCAGCCTGGCCAACATGGTGAAACCTTGTCTCTACTGAAAATACAAAAATTAGCCAGGTGTGGTGGCAGGTGCCTGTAATCCCGGCTACTCAGGAGGCTGAGGCAGGAGAATCTCTTGAAACTGGAAGGTGGAGGTTGCAGCAAGCCAAGATCACGCCACTGTACTCCAGCCTGGTCAGTAAGAGTGAAACTCCATCTCAAAAATAAATAAATAAATAAATAAATAAAGGTGTAAATGTTTGCTTAAGTCTTTTAGAAGCATTTTGGGATTGGTTTTTTGGGTTTACAACTTTGACTTTTTTTTTGTACAGGTTAATGGGAAACAAGTAAACCTATCTGTGTAAACCAGAGAATTTCAAAAAAGGCGGGAAGACTGAAATGATTGTTTTCAAGATTCCACTTTAAAAGTTGATACCATTTTTTAGAGTAGTTTATTTAAGGACATTTCATAAATTCTGTTAATTTGAAAAACTAGAGATAATTGTTTTAAAGATGAGATAGAGAAGTTTTGATTTATTCATGTCTAAAAAAATTATATGGAAAAAATATGAGAATTGAAAATATGAACTCTGGATTTAGATTCCATTTTATTGTGGAATTAAATGAAATTAAACATATATTTGCTCTCTAAGGTTATTCCTGTACCACGTTGCTTGAGGGCAGTGCCATTGTATCCGTTTTAGAANATTCTGTTAATTTGAAAACTAGAGATAATTGTTTTAAAGATGAGATAGAGAAGTTTTGATTTATTCATGTCTAAAAAAATTATATGGAAAAAATATGAGAATTGAAAATATGAACTCTGGATTTAGATTCCATTTTATTGTGGAATTAAATGAAATTAAACATATATTTGCTCTCTAAGGTTATTCCTGTACCACGTTGCTTGAGGGCAGTGCCATTGTATCCGTTTTAGAAGTACCTTAGTATTTGGCAGAGGAGATGCTATTTGCTTATGATGATTCGATAAAAGCTTTTGTTTCTTGATTTCTTTGCTGGGGCATTTTGTGATGTTGCAGTGAGACATGGTATGAAGTGTGGCACAGCATGTAGTTACAGTCAAGATGACTGGCTAAATTACATGATTTCTGAAATGAAACACACATTAGTGCCCTTGGAATAGCAGCTGTGTGCTAGGTATTGTCAAATAAAATGTTTCTGTGAGGTCTTTGTATTTTATGATTAATCCTCATTTTTGTGAAATTTATTATAAAAGTGTAATTATTCCACAGGAGGATTAAGTTAAAAAAAAAAAAAGAAAACAGGTTCACTACAGCCATGTGATCATAGTTTCTTCAATTAGGGAACTGTATAAAACATTGCCTTGTGGTAATGGAATTGATTGAGATTTGAAACTGAAAATTCATGACTTTTATAATGAAAGTGCCTTTTTCCTAATTGTGATTCCAGAGATTATTGATTTCCTTAGAAGTAGAACATTTTGACTGTACTAGCCTAGGAATTCTCACTTGACATCATTTAGAAGTATTTTAACTTCAAAGGATGTGTTATTTGCTGAAGAGTGGCCACTGGGACGCAATATGGCTCTTGACATTTTGAACAGTTTTAAATGATGGTACTGAAGTATTTCAAACAGCCTGTTTCAACATTGTTTAAAAAGCCGGTGGGAAGAATGGCAGTCCATATAACCCTGCATACTTGGAATTCTTTAGTTATTAATTTGAAGTTCAGTTCACAAGTTTATTTCTTACATAGTAAGTTTTTAAGATGAATAAGGCTCATAGAAGTTTTACAGCCGTGTCTTATGAAATTTTGTTTTCTTTTTTTGCTTATATGTATTCTATAAAGACACTGAAAGGCTGCAAACTATTGTCTTGCTTTTTTTGTTTTTACATTAACCTGTTAGGTCACAGATCTGTGTTACGGTCATTGTTATAAAGCATATTGTTACTGAGCTTCTGTTGTAAACCCAAAATTATAAAAGTAGTCTTGGAGAGAGGCAGATAAGTCAAAATACTTTGTGAAAAGTAAACATCTTGTTTTTGTTAATTTCCAATTTGTTCCACAATGAAAGCATGTCTACCCCATTTTCTTTTCTGTTAGTTGTGTCTCTTGGATTAAATGTGAGTCAATAAACTCTAGAGTAAGGCTGCTCCAGAGGGAACAAGGACTTACTGGTTGTCAGTGCATGTAAAAGTGACATCCCTGAAAATTGTGTCCTCTGCGGGGGGCACTTTAGGTGGTGGATATAGAGATTACATTCATAGGCTTGACTACTTTTCTGTTTGGGGAGGACACTTGTCATTACAGAACCATTCCAAAGAAGGGGTTCTCAAGGTAGGGCTGGCAGCTGCAATTAGCCTATAGTGGTTCCTCTGGGACATTTCTCATGGTTTTGTAAATTTGTTTTTGGCTACTTCTGTCTTCCTATCTTCAGCTTTAAGAAACTAAGCCTGCTGCCTTCAATTCTAAAATGTCTCAGGTAGAACAGTTGAGTTCAAATGTTTTTTCAAGTATATTTCCTTTAGAACAAGTTCCTCTCTCCTGTCCCAAATAATTAACTACACGACTGTTCTCCCAAAAAATGGAAAAGATCTCATTTTGACAAAGCAAGCTGTTTATGACCAATTTTCCAACTAGAAATTCACAGAAGAAAAGTTCTCAAATGATGAAGAAGTTTAAGCAGGCAAAAGACATTTTATTTGCAGAAATACGCCCTTTAGAGGGAGGCAATTATTTATAGCTGATAGGAAAACCAGTATACCTGAATTCATTTGGTAAACTTCACTTAAAATTGGAAGGTTATTCTTGTTATTCTGTTGAAAGAAAAAAAAAACATGGTACTGAATTATGTCACAGATTTATATTAAAGAAACTAAGTTTTATACATTAAACCACTCTTACAGGGATACATACTGATTTAACCAAGAAAATGAATTTGAGATTTCATAAAAATCTTTCAAAGACACCAGTGTGCAGCTTGAAATCAAGTATAGTGTACCATGAATATCTATTTGAAATACCCAATTAAAATGACCACATTAAGATTGCATCCTTTCACCTCTATATTTAAATTTACTTTTTTCTTTTATAAACGGTGATGTTTTTTGGCTTTTGTTTCATATTGAACGGAGGATGAAATCAGTATTTCAAAAACCCTTGTATGTCATCAGGATAAATAATGTGCTATTTCCAGGAGGGAATTATTAGTGGCCACTTTTCAGTACACTCCTGGCATGATGTTGAGGATGCCTGTGACTGGCAAGGGGTTTTAGACCCGGCCCTCTGATAACTTGCCTCCCTGCTTTCATATGGACAATTGACTTTCTAAAAATCTTTTTAAGTGCAGTTCAAATTCAAATTCCCAGTTTTTTGGAGCTAGAAGCATCTCCCTAAAGGGATGCTGAGATGGCTTCTTGCTGGCTCTCTTTCTACCTATCTATATGTATATGTTTCTATTAATAGATCTATTAACACATATGGACTTGTTAAAAATGAAGATTTTGGCCGGGTGCGGTGGCTCATGCCTATAATCCCAGTACTTTGGGAGGCCGAAGCAGGTGGATCATGAGGTCAGGAGATTGACACCATCCTGGTCAACATGGTGAAACCTCGTCTCTACTAAAACACAAAAAAATTAGCCGGGCATGGTGGCACACCCCTGTAGTCCCAGCTACTCAGGAGGCCGAATCAGGGGAATCACTTGAACCCAGAGGGCAGAGGTTGCAGTGAGCCAAGATAGCGCCACTGCATTCCAGCCTGGTGACAGTCTGTCTCAAAAAGAATGCAGATTTTCATTATTGTTATTCCCAGGTACAGCAGATGCTGCAAATTTACTGACCACACTTAGGGTAATAAGACTGTAGTTCATTTAAATGTATTACAGATAAGCTGTCTAAATTCCTGGATTAAAAATGGTTGAATATAAGGTGTGTTTGTTATGGATATGACTTTAGCCAGTTTATTTAATCTATGTTTCATTTTTCTTATTTGTTCAACAATGGCATCTTTAAGTTGATCATGTGAGTTTGAGGTATTCAGATTTTGAAAAGGTAGAGAGCTTGCTGAACTTCTAGGAGATGATCTCTATTTAAATAATCTGTCACCATCATATAAAATAATGTCATCTTCTTTGTAATATGACTGTGGGGACAGATATTGGATTCTCATTTTGACAAATAAACTGATACGCAGTTGCCTAGGGCTTATGCTCGAGTAGGTACTGATGCCTAAACAGAGTCTCTAAAGTCAAGTGTCTTTATTGGTTTGTGCTTTTGTTGAACAACCCATTTTGAAGAAATTTGGTTTGCATTGCATGAAGACTTTATAGACTTTAGGCAAGCAGCAAAAATGAGGGTCTAGGCAGCTGAAATTAGGAAAGTTAAAAATTTGTTAGTGATTATTGTTAGTGACATTCAGGCACCAGGTGATGCTCTTCAGTGAAGGTATCTAAATAGGATTAGAAATGCTTCGGCCTGTATGACTTTTTAACCTGGTACACTTAAACCTTTGCCTTAAGGCACCTTGGGGGATTTCTGAATAGGTGAATGCACTATCTCTGAAGTTTTAAAACCCTGATTAATAAAACCTTTTTAAGGAACTTGTTCTAAAATGAGTTATACTTTTTCCTTTCTTTTTAAAATACTGTATGTACTATGTAGTAGAGGCAGGGTTGTGAATGAATGCTGGACCAAGATAAAAGATTACGTTTTCATCTTGGAATACCACTGTACTAGCTAAGTACTTGAACTGCTCAGCTCTCGTGAACTCAGTATTTTAATTGGTCAGGAAACGAAAATAATAATAGTAACTGCCAACCACAGAGTGAGACTCAAATGAAATAATGTGATGAACGTTCTCTGTGGTTTTAAAAAGCTGCGTGGTTATATACTTAGCTGTAGAGTGGTTGGACCAGGGGGCTGAATGACTTGGTTGATCACTGTACATTAAGTACAGCTGTCCCTGCTTATCCTTGGGGGATTTATTCCAAAACCCCCAGTGGATGCCTGAAACTGAGGACAGTACCAAACCCTGTATATAGTATAGTATGTTTTCCTCCATACATACATACCTATGATAAAGTTTAATTTATAATATAAAGTAGAAACAGTAAGAGATTAATAATAACAACTAATAACAAAATAGAACAGTTATAATATGCAAGCACAACTACTCTTGTGCTTGGCATCCATATTAAATAAAATAAAGGTCACTTGGACACAAGCACTGTGATACCTCATCAATCGATCTGATTAACCAAGAGCTATTAAGTGATGAATGAGCGGGTAGTGTAGACTGTTGGATGCACTGGACCAAAGGATGATTCACATCCAGGGTGGGATAGGGCAGGACGGCACGCAGTTTCGTCGTGCTACTCAGAACAATGTGCCCTTTACAACTTATGAATTGTTTATTTCTGGAATTTTCCTTTTAATATTTTTGCACCATAGTGGACCATGGGTAACTGAAACCTTGGATAAGGGGGGGACTACTGTATCTCACGCTCATCTTCCCTGAGAACAGAGCTATGCCCTATTTTGATGTTCTTGCTGACTTTTTCACTTGGAGTCTGTGGTTGAGCCCCTGCTATCTGAGCTACTATTGCATGGCCTGCTCCATCCCCCATACACTGTTTCTGCTTTTACTCTCTATCCACTCTTGTGGCCAGCAGTTTCCAGTCTCATTACAAAAGCAGTTTTTGTTCTCTTCTTTTCTTTTCTGTTGCTTTTTCTATGTTTCTAGTCATTGTACATGAAGGCTTATTTTGAATAGACATTCTGGCCAATCTGAGTACTTCTTTCCTTCTGCAGAGACAACCGACCAATTACAGTGCATCTGGTATAAATAGTCTTTGGTACTTTGGTTCTGCTTGGCAGAGCATATTGTTACTGGGTACTCATGGTCTCTCTCTTCATTGACGACCCTTTTTCTATTTGGAGTACGCTCATATTCAGAGTAGTTCTGGCAGTGTGGCGATTAAGAAAGCTGTTTTGTCAGATGAGCTGCAGTTTTGCTGCACCGACGTGTTTGTGTCAATCAGTTGTATATCAAGAATTTGAAGTAAGTTTTGTTTAACACAGGTGCAGGATGACAACATCTAACAAATTAGCCTGGTGGTACATTTTGGGTAACAATTATAAAAAATGTCTTTCAGAGTTTTTCAAACAACAAGGAGGCAAAGAGTAAAGATCACGGAATTTTGGAATCAGAGGTCCAGTGATCTAATCCCAGAACTAATATAGCCAGCCCTCCACATACCTGGGTTCTGCATCTGTGGATTCAACAACCATGGAGTGATAATATTTGAAAAACAAAAATTGTGTCTGTACTGAACATGTACAGATTTTTTATTGTCATAATTTTCTAAATACAGGATGACTATATGTTGTAATCTAGAAATTATTTAAAGTATATGGGAGGATGTGCATAGGTTATATGCAAATGTGATGCCATTTTATATAACGTCTTTGAGCATTGTGGATTTTGGTATCTGAGGTAGGTCCTAGAACCAAGCTTCCCACTGATACCGAGGGGTGACTGTATGTGCTAATAGTGTTATTTTGATTGTGTTACTAAAACTCCTTTATCCTCCGTTCTCTCTTATATAGAATAAGAATAGCAATACCTACTTTATAGAGTTGTTGGGAGAATTTAATGAGATAAGTTATGTAAAGTACTCAGAAGCATATCTGGTGTCTAGGATACTTACTAAATATTTCTTTTAAATTATTCAGTAATGGTATTGTTGAATAGTCTAAAAAAATCACTATATAATAACACTTGAAACTATTATAGGGCATTTAAGATTTTTCATAAAAGCCAACATGCAAAACTTAAACTTACTTCTGATAATAGTTAACTTAGTAGTTTGAGTAAATTTAGTGTAACTGAACTATGTTCAGTGAACTATAATAATTAGGTAATGATTTTGTATTTGAAATTTTGTCCTGAATTTTAAGTTAGGAGAAGTGATGTTGAGATTTTACCATTATGCACACACACAGGCACCAATACAAGCATACATGTACATATATGCAAATTTTGCCAATAAAGTATTTGCAGTGTATAGTTAATTAAATGTACCTATGAAAAACATTATTAGATGACTTCCATATTCTTTACCATGATTGAATTCTTTCTTTTAAATTAGATTATATCATACCTAGGAGTATGTATTAGTCCATTTCATGCTGCTATACAGAAATACCTGAAACTGAGTATTTTATAAATAAAAAGAGGTTTAATGGACTCATAGTTCAACATGGCTAGGGAGGCCTCACAATTATGGCAGAAGGTGAAGGAGGAGCAAAGGCACGGCTTACATGGAGACAGGCAAGAGAGTGTGTGCAGGGGAGCTGCGCTTTATAAAACCATCAGATCTCCTGAGACTTTTTCACTGTCAAGAGAACAGCAGGGGAAAAACCTGCCCCCATGATTCAATTACTTCCCACCAGATCTTTCCCATGATATGTGGGGATTATGGGAGCTACAATTCCAGATGAAATTTGTGTGGGGACACAGTCCTACCATATGAGAGTATATGCAAAGTTATGATTTTTTTTACCATATTGTAAGAATGATTTTATTCTACAGTATATATCTTAGGCAATGACATATCTTAAAAAATGAAAATACAGACTTAGTTTACAGACTTGGTTTGTATTGGAAAAGCTTGTGTTAAATTGACAGCCCAAATCTCAGGAATACATTTTTTTTTTTTTTTTTTTTTGAGACAGTCTCGCTCTGTCTCCCAGGCTGGAGTGCAGTGGCACGATCTCGGTCCACTGCAAGCTCCGCCTCTCGGGTTCACGCCATTCTCCTGCCTAAGTCTCCCGAGTAGGAGTAGCTGGGACTATAGGCACCCGGCACCGCGCCCGCCTAATTTTTTTTTTTTTTTTTTTTTTTTTTTTTTTGTATTTTCAGTAGAGACAGAGTTTCACCGTGTTAGCCAGGATGGTCTCCATTTCCTGACCTCGTGATCCGCCCGCCTGGGCCTCCCAAAGTCCTGGGATTACAGGCGTGACCCACCGCGCCCGGCCAGGAATACTTTTATGTACTGTTTGTTTTACAGTGAGCAGCATTGAATATAAAAGCTCTGTTTGAATCCTTTTCTGGGAAGCTTGTTCTCACTCATTCCTTCATACTCTCACCAGGACCTACGACTTGTATTACTTTATTTATAAGTAATTCTGCGTTTAGGAATATTATTCTTGGCCGGGCACCCTGGCTCACTCCTATAATTCCAGACTTTGGGACGCCAGGGTGGGCGGATCAGCTGAGGTCGGGAGTTTGAGACCAGCCTGACCCACGTGGAGAAACCCTGTCTTTACTAAAAAAAAAAAAAAAGAAAAAAAAAATTATCTGGGTATGATGGTGCAAACCTGTTATCCCAGCTACTTGGAAGGCTGAGGCAGGAGAATCGCTTGAACCCCGGAGGCGGAGGTTGCAGTTGAGGCGAGATCCCACCATTGCACTACCGCCTGACCAACAAGAGCAAAACTCCATTTCAAAAGACAAAAAGAAAATTAATCTCTCTCCTAATTAAAAACAGATCTTTTACATATTTACTTAACGTTTTTCTAGGGATTCCCTATATAAAGAAAATATGTATTACCTTAAAATATTAACAATGTTTTCTTTCCTCTTCGCCCCCGTTTCCTTGAAAGATAAATATTTCTAACCCCTCCCCCCAAAAAACTAAACGTGCTGAAGGTGATCTATTACCGGGGGCAATAAGGCTTTCTCTTTAAAGTCAATGTGGGTCTGATTTCCCCTGCCACCACCCCAGTCCCTTCGAGATTAAAACAGGTCACAATTTTATAACAATGGGTTTGGGTGTATTTGCTTAAGAAATATAGTTGAAATTGGCCATTTTGGAGTAATTAATAACATTTGGAGTAAAACATTAGCGATATTGCCACACAGTGGAAAGTGAGCAAGTTAGTACAACAAAGCATATCAACCAAAGATATTTCACCTCAGGCACTATCATTATTCATTTCTTGTATGTTACCTTATTGTCACTCGGAATGTTTACTCTGTTCCTACTGATAACTAAATTCTAATAGCAAGTGGAAAGCTCCTAAAAAGAACACTTTTGGTTCTTGTCGGATAGCAGCCTAGTTTTCTCTAATCCACATCTGTTCTTTGGAATATTTTTAGACTGTTCAGGTGAAAATTTACCCAGTATCTTAATAAACCAAATTCTGTTACTGATGGGTTAAAAAAATCAGTCATACTATTTTTAAGTTGTTAATGGAAAACAAGTAGATTTTGCAGGATGGCTCTCAAGTCTATGGAATTAATTTACATTGGTGCAAGAAACCAATCATTCAAGACTTTATTAAACATGCTTTCACCAGATGACTTTTAGAACTAAACAGAAGAAGCCAGGTGTGGTGGCTCACACATGTAATCTCCTCACTTCAGGAGGCTAAGGGGACAGAATTGCTTAAGTACAGCAGTTTGAAAGTGGCCTGGGCAACATAGCAAGATTCCATCTCTACGAAAAAATAAAATCGCTTAGGCAGGAGGATCACTTGAACCTAGGAGTTCAAGACTAGCCTGGGCAACAGAGGGAGACCCTGTCCCTATAAAAAATAAAAATTGGGCAGGGTGATAATTCAGTGATAACTGAAGTAATTTCCTGGAACAAAAATCCTTAGAGTACAAATAATTTTATTTAAGTGAACCAAAAAAATAGTATTTTACAAAAAAAAAAATTCATTAGTTTCCATCTCTTCAAGATTTTGAGAGAGACTACCATTCCAGTTTTCAATGCAACTACCACTGCAGAGTTACTTATGCCTGTTTCTACCAATTTCAGAAATTATTTGTACTTTAAGGATTTTTGTTCCAGGAAATTACTTCAGTTGGAGCTAATTTATTGGAACCCTTTACTAACAAATTTCTGTTTTGTATCAAGATTAGTATTAGAAAAAAAAGGAGATATATGGAAATTAAGAAAGCAACAAAAATTATAAGATAATTGCCCTTATAAAGAAGTCATTATATGAAAAAGATACTTGCACATGCATGTTTATAGCAGCACAATTTGCAATAGCAAAAATGTGGAACCAACCAAAATGCCCATCAGTCAACGAGTTAATAAAGAAATAATATATGTATGATGGGATACTACTCAGCCATAAAAAGGAATGAATTAATGGCATTCACAGCGACCTGAATGAGATTGGAGACTGTTATTCTAAGTAAAGTAACTCGGGAATGGAAAAGCAAACATCGTATGTTCTCACTCGTAAGTGGGAGCTAAACCATGAGTATGTAAAGGCATAAGAATGACACAATGGACTTTGCGGATTCAAGGGGAAAGGGTGGGTAGAGAGTGAGGGATAAAAGACGTTGGGTGGAGTGTATACTGCTCAGGTGATGAGTGCATCAAAATCTCACACATCACCACTAAAGAACTCACTCATGTTACCAAACACCATCTGTTCCCCAGTAACCTATGGGGATAAAAAAAATTCAAAAAAAGGAAATTGTCCTTATATACATGTCAACCAAAAGATTTAATTATATTTGGTAAGAACATTGTAAATTGCTTTGTAGTGTATTCTGAGAACTTATGTCAGAGGCCAGAAATGGCTTTTGTTACCAGAAGTAATGGAAGGAAAGGAAAAGTAAGTGTATGCTTACCATTTTGGGTAGTCTGATTTCTGCAAATTATAGTGTAAAAATATGATAATTCTATTCAAAATTTTGGAGAAACATTCAAACTTGGTTTATTTTAAATTAGGAAATCAGCTCAAATAGGCATTGGCCTTTGATTTAAGAGTGTTAACTCATTCTTAGGTAGAAATGTGCTATCTCCCGAGAAAGCATCAGTGTGGGATGCCTTAAGCTCATGCCATCTCCTCTTCCATTAGGAAGCATTTGTAAATGCTTAGCCGTGTTAGGAATCACGTTAGATATTGGGGGCAGTGACTCTGAAGAGGATGTGCGACATAATCTCAAAAAGCTTAGGGTCTGGTGGGGAGACAACCAAGCAAACAGATAGCTTCTCTAAAATAGAGACATGCTTATGGCTTAAGTGAGTACATAAGAGGGGCACTTGACCCAGACTGGGAGGGAAGGAGGCACTTGTGAGATGCTTATGCTTGAACTGACTCCTGAAGAAGAAATAAAAATTAGATTAATAAAGATGAGAGAGAAGGCTGGGCGTGGTGGCTCATGCCTGTAATCCCAGCACCCTGGGAGGCCGAGGCGGGTAGATCACCTGAGGTCAGGAGTTCAAGACCAGCGTGGCCAACATGGCAAAACCTTATCTCTACTGAAAGTATAAAAAATAGCTGGGCTTGGTAGTGCATGCCTGTAATCCTAGCCACTAGGGAGACTGAGGCAGGATAATCACTTGAACCTGGGAGGCGGAGGTTGCGGTGAGCCAAGATTGTGCCACTGCACTCCAGCCTGGACAACAGACAACAGAGCAAGACTCCATCTCAAAAAAAAAAAAAAGAGAGAGAGAGACAGAGAGAGAGAGGAATATTTGAGGAGAAATATGTAGGGAGAGAAAAGCTTGGCGTCCAAGAAGAGGGAATAAAGCTGGAGGATAGGAGGGAGGGAGAGAGGGAAGAGAGACGAGTTGATAGGAGCCAGGTCACCAAGGGCCTTGGGCTCTCTGATAACATTTAAACGATTGTCTGAAGTGGGATGAAATCCAACACAGAGAGACAGGTAGCTATTATAGGATTATATTGACTATATAGGATTATATAGGCTGTATAGGATTATATTGGAGAATTTGTATTGCCAGTAGTGATTAGTATTTTAAGAAGTTAAGAACAAAGATGAAAATAAATTTGGATATAGTAGAAATGGAAAGGTGGAGAAAACTTGACTTCACTTGGTTATTAACTGAATGTGGAGGGTTAAGGGGAAAGAGAGGTTTAAGACTATTCCCGGATTTCTGTTGGACCAGTGGGTAAAAAAGAAACACATATGTAGATCACTTTTGGGTGAAGGGAGATGGAAAGACATGCCTACTTTCCTTAATGAGTAAGAGGAGAGGTGAGATGTCAGAACGTCTCTGCTCACAAATGTGTGTTGTGTTGATGCTTCAGAGTTTGGCATGCCGGTATTTGCTACTTTCAATTGGTGCTAAAACTTCGTCATTGCGCCTTTATTTTTGCTAGCATATTATTTATTTTGATAATAAAGACTTTAGGTTATAAGTGATTGTCTCAATACATTTGAGCTGCTGTAACAAAATACCATAAACTAGGCAACTTATAAACAACAGAAATTGATTTCTCACAGTTCTGAAGGCAGGGAGGTCCTAGATCGAGGTGCTAGCAGATCTGGTACCTGTAGAGGCCTCACTTCCTGGTTCATAGTGGCTTTCTTTTTGCTGTGTCCTTACGTGGAGGTAGGGGGAAGGGAGTTCTCGGGGTCTTATTTTCTACGGGCATGAATCCCTTTAATGAGGATTTCATTCAGATGACCTAATCACGTCCCAAATGCCTCACCGCCAAATACCACCACATTGGGCGTTAGTATTTAACATAGGAATTTTCGAGGACACACACATTGTGCTCATGTCATTAGCAGTGACATGAGCACAATTCAGGAAAGGTGGAGCCTCTTGCTTGTCTGAACCAAAGAGCTCCAATGAGGCCATGAGGACTCTGTTTCTTTCTTCATCTCTTGGTCCGGCTATAGTGATCTTCATGATCAGTGGCAACCTGGAGTTTTCTCCCTAGTTCTCTCTGAAGTGCTCTGTGGAGGACTTCAGTTATCCTGACTTGGGGAATGGTGGGGGTACTTCGTCTAGGCCAAGGCCTTGTGTCTGCACTTAAGTCTGGCATATGAGTGGAAAGGAGGCAGGTTTGTCTGTGTGACACTATATGGAATAGGTTACAGGAAATGCACTCTGTTAGAAGGAAGGGTAAGGTATTCTTGGAAGAGGGGAGGATCATAGAGATCCGTGAAACCTATGAAGTCCTCTTCTGTTCTACTCTCATTACCCTTGGCAGTTTGAGTAGTATTCTTTGTTTCAACTACATCATACATGCAATCTTTGAAATCATGTAGACCCACAGAATTATGAGGTGGTCACCTATAGGAGATAGATGATTCATATAGATATGTGTGTGCACACGTGTGTTTGTGTTGCATTATTATCTGTCTCGAGGGTGAGCATCTTGTGGGGCAAACCCACCCTGCAGTCTGTTTTTTTAAACCAGCCACACCCATTCATTCGTGTGTTGTCCGTGTCTGCTTTCTCTCTACAATGTCAGGGTTTAGTAGTTGTGACAGAGACCTTGGGGCTTGCAAAGCCTAAAATATTTACTATCTGGCCCTTAACCGAAAAAGTTTGCCAACCCCTGATCTAAATGGAAACACGTAATTTTAAAACTCTTCTGGCAAACTTACTGATCCCTGAGAGCACATCTGGACATTCTCAGGGGTTCTCCGACCACGGTTGAGAAACACAGGTCTACGATATAATTGTTAGGAGTGAAAGCTCAAGGTCAGACTTAGAGATGTAAAATTTTACGGACTTCCCTTTCCCTGAGACCACACTACAGTGAGCACTATCTGTGACTTTGCAGAACTTAGCAAGCATGCAGCCTGGGAGACTATACTAGCAGTAAGTGACTAGATGGCATGGACCCCATGCTCTTACAATCGTTACAGGTTTTGTCCTAACAAATCCTTCTATCTGAGTGTGCTGGTGAGCAGTGATTTTAATGCAACTGTAAGTCTTTGTGTGCTGGTCCCATCAGCCCCTGTCATGTGGTCCTGGCAGTCCTCTTTGGCCTGCAGGAAGTGCCTGCTGTTTCATCTCAGAATGGCTGCCTCTAGGATGCTGGAGTTGCTGTTTGTTAACCTGGGCCCCCTCTGCCTCCATAGCTGCAAGCTTGTGTTTCCGAGCAGTTGTTTCGCAGCTGTCTGTTGCTTTGTTACATTGTTTCAGGCTGTGCTTCAATGTGCTCTCCAAGTGTTTTGCTTGACCTCCCCATGGGTATCTGCCTTGCTTTAGCTCAGTGCTAAGCAGCTGTTTGGTATTCTTCTGTTATCCATTTTTCTCATGTGGTCAGCCCACTGGTCCTGATTTTCTATGATTGAGGTTTTGACACTTGCAAAGTGACTCTGCATCATTGCTTGATTGTTGACAGCCTCCTCTCCATGCTTTTTTGTTCTTTGGGCTACCCAGGAGGCACCTTTGATAAAATGTCAGTAACATACTGCTGTGATAGGAGGTTTTTTTTTTTTTTTCCCCTCATTGGCAAGAAAAAAGGCCATGTTTTTGCCGTGATCTGGATTACTATCTTCTGTACTTTTTGAGACTCCCCGTTTGTCAAATGGTTGCAATTTGAATGTGGTTGTCCTCAGATAGGAAAGTCAGTGTCAGGACCCAGGATTGCCTACTGATACTTATATTTTTCAGGAATGTTGTTAATTTATGTGGCTAGAAATGTGAATTTTACAAAATAGTAGCAACTAGCTTTTCAAAATCTGTAGCTGAAATGTTGGTTTGCAGATTTAAAATAATACATGGATTAATTGAGTGGAAAATGCTGCCTTGGATATGATTTTTAATAGTAAATTTGAAAGATACAAGTCCTGACAAATGGAATATGTTTTAGCCAACAGCTACCTGTACTTAAAAACAAAACCCCAAAAACCTACTAATTTGATTTTCAGTAAGAGTCTATTAAAAATTCTTAAATCAGAAACCAGGTAGTAGACAATTTCTGTAAAACCCGATTTTCAAGTGGAGACATTTTGACCCGGAGCTAGTGAATTCAATGAAAAAAAAAAAGACAAAAAAAGCTAGGAGAGAAACATTATATCCAACGTGTATTGTAATACTTATTTAAAGGGTATCATAATATTCTGAGCTTGGGGAAAGTTCAATCCTAATGTTTATGTTTATGAGGAAATGTGTAATATTCATGCATTTCTATGCAATTCTCTACTTGCCACAAGTCAAAGAAGAAACAATCAATTTACAAATAACACAGAGGCAGTAAATTTGTTGGTGGTGATGCTAGCTAGGCCTATTGTAAGTCCATAATTCTGTAGGTTTTTTTCAACCGGCAAGTGGTGAATTGCTAATGTTGCTGGGAGCCAAAGATATGGTGATATGTGAAAGTGTCCAGACAGGACTTACATTATGTAAGGCTTGGAGGTATTTTGATGTCAGTAAAATACTTTATGGGAGTAATAGGAAAATGTGTACTGTTGAAATCGTATCCAGAAAATTCAGAGTTTATGTTGAATTTTATTTCCCAACTCACATTTGAGGTTTACAGGTTTTGATTTGTGTTCTTGGTGCTACTCAATCAATCGAGACACAGTTCTTCTCTGGTGGGGGTTCACGTCTGTGTCCAGACATCTTGTGGGCTGTGCTCTAATCACAGTGATCATTTTGAGCTGTTGTTAAGAAAAACATGACTTCCAACATAGATGCCTTGTTTTCTCCAACAAATATTTAAGCTATATTGCCACCTCCATTTTAGTTATTTCTCTTTAGATCTGGCTGTCATAATTCATCTGCTTTGCTTCATCCAAGATGATTGCTGTAAACAGGCATAGGGTACGGTCTTCCCTTCTAGGCAGCCCAGGAATTCCATCTCAGATCATTTCCAGTTATCTGTTGGATACTTACGTGAAGATCTGAATGAATTATGATCATTATGAACATGATAAATGAATAATGAATTAAAAGCAATATTTAAAAGTTTTATATTTTAACTCTCTAGGGAATAAGGCATTGAGAAAATGGGGTAAATATTTCTTGTTGAAGAGAAATCAAATATTGGTGAATCATTGACTAATGGGTGTCCTTGGGCTTATTCTCAAATCTTTCACTTTTTGGCAGTATTCTGGAAGCAAGTTAGTGACTTGACTGAAGCTCAGTTTGCACATCTGTGAAGAGGACAGTAATTTCTGATCTCATAGGTTGTTAAGAGCATGGAATGGAATCCAATTCGGCTTCATGTATCTTTATTTTTCATGTAATCTGTCAGGCACCATGTTAGTGGAATGTCATGTAAATAATCATATGGCCTCTGGTCTCAAGGATCTCACAAACCTGCTGGACAGATGTTATGTATTTTGGTTTCCTACATGACATCCAAGTTCATGAATCTTTTGAATTATTTCCACACAACCCAGGATGCAAACCTCTGGTAGGACAAATGGATATTTATTAAGATCCTGTAAGAAACAAGGCAGAAAATTTAAGAGTCATTAGGAGTATAGAAATAAAAGATTTCTTGGGCTTTCACCTCTGTAAACTTGAGGAGTTTGGCTAAGTCAGTAGTTGGAAGTGTAATAAGGTCAGAAGTCACCATCAACTTCCATTAAATCCCAAAGCTTACAATTATTTAATAGAGGATCACCTATGCTAACAGAATGTTGGGATTTTGTTTGTTTGGGGTTTTGGTAAATAATTATATACATTCAGGGGTCTTAGTACTGGGTAGCTTATGTAAGTCCAAAATATGATTGTTAGCCTTACTTTTTGATTAATAAAATGGGGGGAATATGTTATTAAAAAAAAACAAAAAGGGCAAAAAACTATTTGAAAACCAGGCATTGGGTTAAATTGGAAGTGAATATACTTCAAAAGATCTGGGGAGAAAATATTAGAAACCACTGATTTGGATAATCTCTAATAGCTCTTTTAACTCTTTCTCTTTTACCTGAATATCCTTGATATTTACAGCATATTAAAATAAATCTAGTTTTCCAAGGATTCTGATGAAAGAAAAGAAAAAAAATGAAAACAGATGGACAATCTGAGAAGTAACTAGTGATTGATGGTAAATGTGGAGAATGCTTCAGAAAGGAAATGAAATGTTGTCTGCAGCAGATAAAAGTGTATACATTTTTCCTTGACTTTAGAGCTAGAATCACTAAGTGGTAGCGTTTCAGAATCAGAAGGATGGAAAGCTCAATTGATTATCATCACACATAGGAGTAAAAGGAAAGGTTCACATTTTTATTGACAGCTCATGCCGAAAAGACAGCTCCCCTAAGAGAGAAGTGAGTTCTTCTTGTTGTTTCTCTTTCCACCTTTGCCCTCATAGAGCACGCTCTATCTTTATCTTCTTCCCTTTTCCCTCCTCCTTTCCTGTGTTTTCCTATCCTCCTTCTCCATTCTCTCCCCATTTCCTTTCTGTGCTCCCCCTCCTTTCTGCACTCACCTCCTTCACCTTTCCCCTGTAGGTGACACTGAATTGGGGTTTAAGAAGGGGCACCTCGGCCAGGTGCAATGGCTCACACCTGTAATCCCAGCATTTTGGGAGGCCGAGGCAAGTGGATCACAAGGCCAGGAGTTCGAGACCAGCCCGGCCAACATGGCGAAACCCCGTCTGTACTAAAAATTCAAAAATGAGCTGCGCATGGTGGCACACGCCTGTAATCCCAGCTGCTCAGGAGGCTGAGGTAGGAGAATCGCTCAAAACCATAAGGTGGAGGTTGCAATGAGCCGAGATCGCACCACTGCACTCCAGCCTGGGCAAAAGAGTGAAACTTTGTCTCAGGAACAAACAAACAAACAAACAAACAAACAAAAAAACAAACAAAAAAACACCTCACAGAGTTGATGGGATTGTGAGAGCTGCTTTTTGTACATTATCTCATTCAGTTCTAGACACAAGAGCGGTCTCCAAATCATGCTATGTGGTCCAGGGAGTCTGATGGAAGAAATCATACTTGAGTTATGGCCGTCTCAGGGATGCTGTGAGTTGACTAGCTTGCTGTTAGGCTGGAATCTGGCTCACACATTCAGAACATGTGTAGGTTACTCAGACGACCAGTACCAAGGACTCATTCTGGAGGTTAACCAGATGTGGTAAACACTGAGATAGGCAGAAATCAATTTGTGATGGGCTGTTGATGGTAAACTAAGGAGCTAAATGGAAAGCTCTGGTGAACCCTTGAATAAGAGAGAAATCATCTAAGAGAGAATCCTCTAACAGAAGTAGGATGAACAGATTAAAGGAAAAAGTAGGGGGAGACCAGACAGGAATCTTTTGCACCAAGTCAGGATGGAAATAGAGCTGTCACAAAAGCTGAGGGAAGGAAGAGAAGGAGAGGCAAATTTAAGGAACTGAAGAGGTTGACTCTGTAAAACTTGGCGATGATGTGAAAATGAGTAAGAAAGAGTTTAGGAGTCTGGACCCAGTGGCTCACACCTGTAATCCCAGCACTTTGATAGGCCAAGGAGGGCGGATCATCTGAGGTCAGGGGTTCGAGACGAGTGTGACCAACATAGTGAAACCCCGTCTCTACTAAAAAGACAAAAAAATTAGCCGGGCGTGGTGGCACATGCCTGTAATCCCAGCTACTTGGGAGGCTGAGACAGGAGAATCGCCTAGGAGGCAGAGGTTGCAGTGAGCCAAGATAGTGCACTCCAGCCTGGGCAACAAGAACAAAACTCTGTCTCAAAAAAAAAAAAAAATTGAGAAAGAGTTTATGAATTTGTCGTTGTATTAGTCTGTTTTCATGCTGCTGATAAAGACGTACCAGAGACAGGGCAATTTACAGAAGAAAGAGGTTTAATGGACTTACAGTTCCATATGGCTGTGGAAGCCTCACAATCATGGCAGAAGGCAAGGAGGAACAAGTCATGTCTAATATGGATGGCAGATGGCAAAGAGAGAGCTTGTGCAGGGAGACCCCTGTTTTGGAATCATCAGATCTCGTGAGACTTACTCACTATCACAAGAACACCGGAAAGACCTGTGCCCATGATTCAATTACCTCCCACTGGGTCCCTCCCACAACACGTGGGAATCAAGATGAGATTTGGGTGGGGACACAGCCAAACCATATCAGTCATAGTGTATGACTGTCTGGATTCTCATAGTATTTTCTTTGTGAAAGAACACAGGAGGAAAGTAGTTTTGAGAGGATGGATATACAGTTCGTTTTTGGATATGCTGTATTTGAGGCTCTACTAGCTCTGAAACTTTTGTAGAGTTACAAGCAAATAGTATCAATGTCTTAACAAAATAGTTAATTCATTTATGGTGCACTTGATAGGTGCTAGCCTGTGTCCTAAGCATTCCACATGGACTATCTCATTTATTCCTTATAATAATCCTGTGCGGTGTAGAAATCATTATTGCAAGCAGAATTAAGCACAGCAATGTTAAATGATTTCACTAAAGTTACACATTTAGAAAGCGGTAGAATATTGTATAATTCCATTTGTTTGAAATGCTCAGAAAAGGCAAATCTGTAGAGGCAGAAAGTAGATTAGTTGTTGCCTGACATTGAGAATGGGATTATTGTAAATGAACATTAGGGATCTTATTAGGGTGATCTAAAACTATTTATGGTGATGGTTGCACCACTTGGTAAATTTACTAAAAATCATTGAATTGTGTACTTGAAACTGGTAAATTTTATATGAAAATAAATATTTAAAAGTTGTAAAAAATAAAAGGGTTTCAAATTGGAATTGTTATATTTAATTTTAGGTGTTTTCAGTGGATTATAATAGAAAAATGCCTTAAATGTAGTAGAGTGCTTCCTTATCAGAAAGGTGCCCTGAAAATTGCGTCTGTCCTTTTTTTTTTTTTCTTTTAAAACACAAAAGTATTTGGGTCTTTTATTTCTATGCCAGTCTTTCAGATGTTTGTTGATTACTACCTATGGAGCATTTTCCTGTTACTTCCTGTAACCTGCTGTTCCTGATCTCCTTCAGGATAATGTGTTAGATAGCTAAACTGGCTTCCACCTCCCTCGTTTTCTTTCGCTTCCTCTGTTCCTGCTGAATTCAGGAATTGTGTTATTTTTTTTTTAATTGTGAATTTTTTTAAAAGGATACTTAAAATGTCACATAACTCACATTCTAAAATTAGATATTAAAAAAACAGTCAGTGGGGCAAGGGAGGACTTTTACTGAGATTATGTCTCAGTTTATTGGTCTTGATTTGTTTTTTGGCTCATGGGACTTGAACATAGGTAGGGAACAACTTTATTTACATAGGAGCCAAGAGAAAACTTCCCCTTGCTATACGTTTGCTGAAAATCAGCTGACAAAAGGCAGATTAATAGAAAAGGCATACAAATTGGCCGGGTGCAGTGGCTCACGCCTCTAATCCCAGCACTTTAAGAGGTCGAGGCGGGTGGATCAAGAGGTCAGGAGTTCGAGACCAGCCTGGCCAAGATGGGGAAACCCCATATCTACCAAATATACAAAAAATTAGCCAGGAATGGTGGCAGGCGCCTGTAATCCCAGCTACTCAGGAGGCTGAAGCAGAGAATTGCATGAACCTGAGAGGTGGCGGTTGCAGTGAGCCGAGATCATGCCACTGCACTCCAGCCTGGGTGATAGAGAGAGACTCCATTTCAAAAAAAAAAAAAAAAAAAAAAAAAAAAAAGGCGTACAAATCTATTAACATGCATGAGGGGAAAATCAGAGTGATTACACCACCATGCAATGAGGTATAGATGTTTATATCACCTTTTTCTTAGGGGAAAGGGAGATGGGGAAGTGGTGATGATTTTAGGGGATAGGAAATGATTTTTAGGGGAGTTCAGTGGGCTTCAAAAATATTCAGTGGTCTGGAACAAAGTCTTTTGGCCCCGCAGAGCACACAGTGGTTTGTGACAACTCTGTCCAGGTGTATTGACAGACTTCTGACTTTCTTCCTGCAATATGAATTTAGTTAATGAAAACTCAGAGAAGCAACCAGAGGTAGTTCTTTTCTTTGTTGAGTCTGGACTTTAGGCAGATAAGGAAACTTCAGAGAAGGACTTCATCTTCTGACTTGGAAGAGAGAGAATTGAGAGACAGGGTGATGAGGGGTGGGATGGTGGGAATGGGGTAGGGATGTTAACCTTGAAGCTGCCTCTTCAGTTCAGCATGTCAAAGCACCATTTGGGATATTGGTTTCTGAGCCCTAACATTTAGAATATTTCACATTTTACTGTAGCTGCTGTAAAAGGTTCCCTTTGACTGTATCAGCCATGAGTCCTGTAGAAATCAGATAATGACAACAGAAGCAATTACTCCTTCTCCCCTCTGCTCATATTATCATCATCTACTTTTGTTATTTTCATTAGGAAGTAGTGTATTAGATCATCCAATGTTAAGTGAAATTGAAGAGGGATAAGAGGTGTTTTGATTATTTTGCTTGTTTTTGGAAAACTTGGTATCTAAATTGTTTCTTCTTTTTTGGGGTCAAATGAATCTAATTTTGAATGCCATAGGGAATTTTTCGGTATATTTTTTGGTATACCTTTGGGCAAATGGCAACTTGATGTGTTAGTTTAAATATTATGTTCTAAGGAGCAAGCTTTTTATTTCTAGACATCTAGTCTTATTTATGCCATCAGAGAGCTTGCTAGTAGCAGAATTGAAAATAATTATGCTATTACCAGTCAGAGGATACTTGTTAAGAGTTAGTGGTACATTCACATTTGTATGCTTGTCTGGTACATTGTTGCTGAGTGCCAGTTAAATGTAGGGGCAGACATATTGTCAGGTGCCCGGATTTATCATAGAATCTAAGTAATAATGTGTTTAAGATTGTACTATAGTCTACCATGTGTGACATCATTCACTAATAGAAAATGATAACATTGACACACAAAGCCAAGACTTAAGGTTAATGAAATACTTATAAGCCTCTTCTGCTTTTAACATATCAGTACTGTATTGCTCTTTCTGCAATTTGTTGATACAGGGCTCTGCGGTGAGAAAGGTGTATATATAGAAGAGGTAATACCTACCCGGTCCTGTAGAAATAAAACAGAAATAAAAACCTCCACATGTAAAGCATCACAGATCTTAAGGGTGGAAGCTGATAGGGTGATTTAGGGATGTTTGAGGAATATATATCACCTCTGCCTTTGTGCGACCAGAAGTTGAGGTCCTTCAAGCAGTTCTGTGATAAAATTCTTTCTCACATTCTGAACCTGCTCCCAAGACAAATGTATTATCCTTTTGCTGATTTTACTTTACAGGCAAAAGGTACTTTTTTTTTTTTTCCTGGAGACAGAATTTTGCTCTTGTTGCCCAGGCTGGAGTGCAGTGGCACGATCTCATCTCACAACAATCTCCATCTCCTGGGTTCAAGCGATTCTCCTGCCTCAACCTCCCAAGTAGCTAGAATTACAGGTGCTCACCACCATGCCCGGCTAATTTTTGTATTTTTTTAGTAGAGATGGGGTTTTACCATGTTGGTCAGGCTGGTCTTGAACTCCTGACTTCAGCTGATCCACCTGCCTCGGCCTCCAAAACTGCTGGGATTACAGGTGTGAGCCACCACACCCAGCCCAGCAAAAAGTAATTTTTATTTTGTGTACTGTAGGCACTTAACTTGAACAAATAAAAACCAGCTCTTTAAAATATTCTAAACATTTGACAAATGCAAAGCAGGAAATCAACTACACAATATACTTTAAATTTTCAACGTACCCCTATTATTTATCCAGAAGACATTCATTTAGTAAATTGTTCAGCACTGAGAATGGGTCGGGAATTTTGCTAGGTTTGAAGTTACAAATTGTTAGCTCAGTTTTTTCTTTGTCTTCAATTATGTTGTAAAAAACCAAAGCAAAGCAGAATGAAATAAAAGTCGCCAACAAATTAGTAGCCTAATTTCCTGTAATTAGGACATTGTATTCCCTGATTCATATTTCCAGCTTTCTTAATTAAAAAAATTAAAAAGGAGTTGTCAACAGTGGTCTTATATTCTTGCATGAAACCAAGTAGCAGGAGCAAAGGAGTGCCTGCCCTCTCATTACCAGTTTTATAGATGAGAACCCATTTTTGCCTGGTGTTCCATTATTGGAACACTAAGCTTGTGGGAGTTATTTATATCCTACTGCTCAAGGTCATCACCAAGGTCTGATTTTTCACACACACAAAAATTGCAACCTCTGGCATAAATGGTTTAAGGAACACAGAATTAGGCAGTATTCACAAAGACACAAAACTGATTATTGGAGTTTGATTTGAAACTTCATCTATTCTAATTAAAAAGCAAAAACCAAAAAACTGCTCCATCTATTCTTTCACTTTGCAGGGTATTGTGGAAGTTGCAAAACTAAGCAAGACATGAACTAATATTAACTACATATGGAAATGCTAGAAATAAGTTAAACCTGAATTATACCTGTAGATCCTCACATCACCGTTGTAAATCCAGGCAGGGATTTTAATTCCCAAATTTCAGAAAGGGAAGCTGCAGAAGCCCAGAACGTAATGTATTCATGGCCACAAATCTATTAAAGTGACAGAGTCCATATTTGAACCCTAGGCCCCTATGCCCTGGTGCTGGAGCTTTTGGGATACTGTGAACATCAAGGGTTGGCTCACCATCTGAATATTAAGCCTGAACTCAGAAGATGTGTTTTTCTTATGTACAGGATGAACCACATGACAGGGCCATTTTGCCTGCTAAGAATGAGCAAAATTCATATGGTTCGATGGGTACTTCTAAAACATACCCATGCCCTATTATTTCTGGTATGTTTTACTGTTATGTTTGTGCAAATTTAACTCCTCATAGGAAAATGGAAGTTGGTAGTATATTCTGTAAAATTCTAGGAAGTTTTGGGCAAGTTTATTAAGAGTCATATAGAAATTGTGGATCCAAATAAACAGATTAAACATATGGACTTAGGATTTAGCCCTACAGATACCACATTCATGTCCATTCTATAATCTGTAGAGTTTAATCCTATTGATTATAAAAATGAAGCAGTGCTTTTCCCTTTTAACACATATATTCAGAAAACTAGGTGTTAGTATATAGAGCTTAATATACTTCTACAGCTTTAAATGATTATGTGTGTGTGTGTGTGTGTGTGTATATATATATATATATATATTTTTTTTTTTGAGATGGAGTCTCGTTCTGTCACCCACGCTAGAGTGCAGTGGCACGATCTTAGCTCACTTCAACCTCTGCCTCCCAGATTCAAGCGATTCTCTTGCCTCAGCCTCCCAAGTAGCTAGGATTACAGGCACGTGCCACAACACCCAGCTAATTTTTTTATTTTTAGTAGAGACAGGGTTTCACCATCTTGGCCAAGCTGGTCTCGAACTCCTGACCTCATGATCCACCTGCCTCGGCCTCCCAAAGTGCTAGGATTACAGGTATGAGCCCCAAACCCCAGCCCTCTGCAACCACTAATATACTGTCTATATAAGTTCACATGTTTTGAAATATTTTTGTAAATGAATTATATATGGTCTTTCATAACGGGCCTCTTTTAGCAAAATATTTTTAAGATTTATCATGTTGTAGCATGCTGCATCAGTACTTCATACCTTTTTATAGCCAAATAAAATTCCATTGTATGTATATTAAACATTTTGTTTATCCATTCATCAGCTGATGGCCATTTGAGTTGTTTCCACCTGTTGGTGATTGTGGATGAGTAGTACTGCCTTGAACAATATTGTACAAGTTTTTGTTTGAATAACTGTTTTTAATTCTTTTGGGTCTATATGTAGCAGTGGAACTACAGATAATATGATCATTATCTGTTTAACCATCTGAGGAACTGCTGCACTGTTTTCCGAAGTGACTGCCTTATTTTACATTCCCACCGGCAGTGTTTGATGTCACCAACACTTGTTATTATCTGTCTTTTTTATTCTAGTGGGTATGAAATGGTATCTTGTTGTTTGATGTTTGCTTGATGATTAGTATTTTTGAACGTCTTTTCACATGTTTTCTTGTCACATAGTTATGAATCTTGAATAAAGCAAAAAGCTCTAAATTTTGGCTTGTTTGTCTTGTCCAACTCTGAATGGCCAGGTTGAAAAAACATTTTATTTGGTTCTAGAAAACTCAGCAAAGAATGATGTCACAGATGTTTCTCGCCTCTGCTGTGTTTTAGCTGTAAGTAGATCAAAGAAGGAAAGCAAGACTAGAACTAATTGCTCATCAAGAAAGGAGTTACAAATATAAGTGGTTCTGATACACATTTAAATTAGATTACATTTAATGATAGGTTTTGTAAATGAAGTTAATTTGAAAGGACACACAGTCATTGGGTTTAATCTGTGCACCTTCCAGTAAACAGCTATCATCCTTCCTCCCCCCATCCAGTTTCTGGTAAATAAAAGTTACTCTTCTAGAAGATTATTTACTTCCATGTTGCCCATGCTGTCTGTCGGTGGCAGCTGCTGGGTAAGTTTATAAGGGAAATGCTACCTGGTTAGGGATGAAGCTTACATTTATGCAGTTTTCCTATGGACCAGAGAACATTGACAAAGGAGAAGTTAAGATTTTCTGCTTTCTTTTGCCCTCATAATAGTTTAAAGTATTATTGTGTTTTAATTTTGTTTTTTTCTTTCTGAATTATGTTTTGGTCACTTGAAATACTAAAATTAAAAAATAAAACTAGAAATAAGACTTCATTATAGTTCCTACTGAATAGGAACTGTGTCTCCTATTATGCAGTGAACCTATTGTCTGAAAAAGACCCACTACATCCAACAGTTAACTGAGATAACTTCTAAAAATAATGGAGTAAGAGCATAACTGACTAATTTAGCAAACTCCTTGACAAAATTCCAAGTTCATTTTGATGAGAGAAGGCAAAATAGAGATTAAAATATGCACGCTATTTAAACATTTATGGAGAAGTCAGTGTCTTGCCTCGAGTAAATTTTTGAGATTTCTGTAATAATACCTGTGACTATTTATGTAGCATGTAACCTTTTTTTCTAAGTGTTTTTCCATTCACAATTGTGTTTGCCTCCTCATGAGAACTATGTGATATAAATAGGGCAAGCAGTATTATCTTCATTTTAGAAATGAAGAAATTGAGATCCTGAGATGACAGTGACCTACCTGAGTCTGTCCTCTAGCAAGAATTAGAATCTGGGTCTTCTGACATCAGCTATTTTTCTCGTATACTCTGTGGATGTTTCACTTTTGCAACATTGCTTCTGGAAGAACCGTAAGGTTTTTGTGTGTGTGTGTATTTTGTAAATTGTTCACCAGCTCTCCCATTTTTGCCATTATAAAGACACTCCTAATGAATTATGCATCAGCTTTTGACTTAAAAAAGAAAAATCAAAGGACTGGGATTTAAGTAGTATTCTCTCACAGAAACATACTACTTCTTACTTGCCTTTCTTTTCCCCTAAAATTGTTTGTGAAAGAATGATTTAAATACTAATGTGAGGTTGGGCGCGGTAGCTCACTCCTGTAATCCCAGCACCTTGGGAGGCCGAGGCAGGCGGATCACGAGGTCAGGAGATCGAGACCATCCTGGCTAACACAGTGAAACCCCATCTCTACTTAAAATAAAAAAAAAAAAAAAAAAAAAAAATAGCCAAGCGTGGGGGCCGGTGCATGTAGTCCCAGCTACTCAGGAGGCTGAGGCAGGAGAATGGCATGAACCCGGGAGGCGGAGCTTGCAGTGAGTGCTCCATCCTGGGCCGTAGAGCGAGACTTTGTCTCAAAAAAAAAAAAAAAAAAAAAGAATGAGCTGGGCATGGTGGTGAGCACCTATGATGCCAGCTACTCGGGAGGCTGGGAAAGGAGAATCACTTGAACCTGGGAGGCGGAGGCTGCAGTGAGTTGAGATCATGCCACCGCATTTTGGCCTGGGCAACGAAGCAAGACTTCCTGTCAACAACCACAAAATAAATACAAACGTGAAACCTCAGAATGCTGCCACTTCAAGAATATCTGATTTACAAAACAGAGAAATAGAGATAGTTGTAAAGAAAAAGTAGCTTCATTAACATTAAAAAATTCTGGGTCTTTCCCCTTGATTTTACTCAGTGTCAGTATAATCCACCTTAAGAAACAAAGTGGATTTCAACTTTTCTGCCTCAGGTTATTGTCATTGGGATTTAACATGTTCCATCTAACTGTTCTGTAAAACTGTAGGTTTTTTTCATGGAAAATGTTTATCCATAGCTTCATAGTACCTAGCACAGAGCCTGTCACATAGTAGGCACTCATTAATTACATATATGCCACATCAATACATTATGATTCAGTTGATCATCACTTGACATAAAGGAGAAACATAATCACACAAGTAAAGAGACAATTTTAAGTATAGAAATTATTGGCCCTCAGACTCATAGTTCGGTGCCAGAGAGGGTTTGATCATGAGAGTGGTACAATAAACCTACTCAAAACCAGGGACTCTCCTAGTGGGTGGAAAGCTTGAGGTGTAACAGTTTCTATTTCTTTTAATTTAGGAGCTCCAACCACAGCTTTCTGAGCCCTGTTACTTATGGTTGTGCAAGGCCTCCTGAGAGTTAAGAGCTAATAAAGGTTTATTATCTCTCCCTTACCTGAAATGCTTGGAACTAGAAATATTTCTGATTTTGGCTTTTTTTGGATTTGGAATATTTGCACATGCATCATGAGATACTGGGGATGGGACCTATGCCTAAACATGAAATTCATTTATGTTTCATATACACCTCATATACATAGACTGAAAGTAATTTTATTTTTGCCTTGGGGATGCTGAATAAACTGTTGGTACCTGCATTTTGACTATGACCTGTCACATGCGGTCAGATGTGGAATTTTCCACTTGTGGCATCATGTTGGCACTCAAAAATTTCAGATTTTGGAGCATATTGGATTTTAGATTTTCAGATTTGGGATGCTCAACCTATATGACCTTTCCTGCATTACCAAACCAAATCATAGGCTAGAGTACATTCCAAAGCATCTAGGATTTCTGAAAACACACCTAGCCTACTCTGTGAACTACAGGGCTGTTGGTATGAGCAGAGTATTGGCTTCCTAGCTAAAGAACCACCTGACTTCCAGCCCCACTTTGTTGAAAGAACCACCTGAGTTCCAGCCCCACTTTGTTGTTTATCCAGGGTGACTCTGGATAAACCACTTAATTTTTCCGGCTTCTGATTTCGTTCTCAGTAAAATGGGGATACAAAGAACTTCTGGATTTAAGAGCTAGTGATAATATATGCAAAATGCCCTGGGGAAAGAAATTTTGTCCGGTTTCTTTCTTATACAACTCAAGTTTGAGGATAGGGCATTGAGACTGTGCAAGGCAAACTAGAAATTCAGAAACAATCATGTATTAATTTTGGAGTCCTAGATGTGAGTACCACGGCATGCATTAAGAATCCTTCGTTACATCATGAGGCATGAAGGGAGATGATGGTTTTTAATAAGAGGAACTAACAATTAATGCTGATTGTTAGACTTGTATATGGTTTGGCTCTCTGTCCCCACTCAAATCTCATCTTGAATTGTAATCTCCATGTATTGAGGGAGGAACCTGGTGGGAGATGAATAGATCATGGGGGCTTTTTTCCCTATGCTGTTCTAGTGATAGTGAGTGAGTTCTCATGAGACCTGATGGTTTAAAAGTGGCAGTTTCCCTGCACTCTGTCTCTCCTGCTGCCTTGTGAAGAAGGTGCTTGCTGCTGCTTCACCTTCCGCCATGATTGTAAGTTTCCTGAGGCCTCCCCATCCTTGAGGAACTGTGAGTCAATTAAACTTTTTTGTTTAAAAATTACCCAGTCTCAGGTAGTTCTTTATAGATGTGTGAAAACAGACTAATACAACTTGGAAATGTGGAAAGAGACTTATAACCAGTTGTCACGTTTATTTTCCATCATTCCGTCTTCTCAAAATAGGTTGATGTGATTCTCTGAAAGCATGGCCATTATTGAATAGTGTTACTGTCTTATATTTTGTTTCTTGTAGGTAGCAGTATCAGTATACTTTTCTATAGAAAATATTGTGTGACTTCATGACCTTGGTGACAATTTTATGTTTGCAAAATAAACACATTTCTGCTATGGTGGGTGATACATACAAACTGTAGGACATCAGGTGCTCAGGGGATGTGAAGGTAATTGTAGGCCGATCACCTCAAATTTTTGAGAACTTTTCCTATTAATTATCCAAAATTTCTGAGCATTCTTTTCTAGTGGTATGAGGGTAAGAAATTATATATTTGATTTAGAGTAAGAGACCTTTCTCCTTTTCAGCAGTGTTGATTTTAAAAGTCTTCAAAACAAAACAAAACAAAACAAAACTATCAGCAGAGAATATTTTAGAAGACATCCAGATACCCAGGTTTGGAAGTAGAGGGTTAGGGGACACTTGTTTTTTTTTTCCCCTCCAAAAAGACCTTGCTAATCTGTATAATCAAAGTAAGTTTTCTTTTCACCCAGTCACCTTTCTAGACTTACTTTATATTTTCTGTCAGCTTCCTAATACTCAAAGGAGTTTTTGTTAGATATGAATTTATTTTTACAAAGTATTAACTTTTTATTGGACAGGTTGCTTTAGCATGTTGAAATTACAGTTTATGAATCACATTTTGGGATGGATAGTTGATAAGATTCTTATTTCCATGAATACTTTGATATTATAAAAAGAAAAATAAAATCCCAGTTGTTAATAGTGCACACTATCAACAAAGAGGCAAACTGTAAAATATTTGAAGAGATTTATTCTGAGCCAAATATGAGTGACTGTGGCTCATGACACAGCCCATACTCCTGAGAACATGTGCCCAAGGTGGTTGGGGTGCAGGTTGGTTTTATACATGTTAGGGAGGCATGAGACGTCAATCAGATACACTTGACAAATACATTGGTTTGGTCCAGAAAGGCAGGACGGTTCGAAGCCAGGAGTGGGTGGGACATCCAGGTTATCAGTAAATTTTTTTTTTTGAGACGAGTCTTGCTCTGTCACTGGGGCTGGAGTGCAGTGGCCGGATCTCAGCTCCCGTCTCCCAGGTTTATGCCATTCTCCTGCCTCAGCCTCCGTAGTAGCTGGGACTACAGGCGCCCGCCACCTCGCCGGCTAGATTTTTGTATTTTTTAGTAGAGATGGGGTTTCACTGTGTTAGCCAGGATGGTCTCAATCTCCTGACCTCGTGATCCGCCCGTCTTGGCCTCCCAAAGTGCTGGGATTACAGGCTTGAGCCACCACGCCCGGCCCGGTTATAAGTAAATTTAAACATTTTCTAGTTTCCAATGGGTTGGGTTTGTCTAAAGACCTGGGATTAATAGAAAGAAAATGTTCAGGTTAGGATAGATTGTGGAGACCAAGGTTCTTTTGAAGCCTCATAGTGGGTGCCCTTAGAGATAAGAGATGACAAATGTTTCCCTTTCACACCTTTAAAAGGTGCTAGACTCTCAGTTAATCGCTTCAGGATTGAGAGGGCTTGGAAGAAAAGATCTAGCTATGTTAATAGAGTTTTTTTTTTTTTTTTGGGATGGGGTCTCTCTCTGTTGCCCAAGCTGGAGTGGCGGGGGGGGATCTTGGCTCATTGCAACCTCCGCATCCCAGGTTCAAGCTATTCTCCTGCCTCAGCCTCCCTAGTAGCTGAGATTATAGGCGCCTGCCACTACGCCTGGCTAATTTTTTGTGTTTTTAGTAGAGACGGGGTTTCACCATGTTGGTCAGGCTGGTCTCAAAATCCTGACCTTGTGATTCACCTGCCTCAGCCTCTCAAAGTGCTGGGATTATGTGAGCCACCGCACCCAGCTGTTAATAGAGATTCCTTCCAGATGCAAATTTTCCCCCACAAAGGACCACTTTGCGGTGCCATTTCAAAGTAAGGCAAAGAAACATTTCGGGGTAAAGTATTTTGATTTTTTTCTTTGTCACATAATGTTATTCTAGAGTCAAGTTGGATGGTACGTCGTGATATTTAGGGTTAAATAAACCCATCTAATGAGAATTTATGATTTGGATTCTCAGATAGGAATTTGGTCAAACTACAAAAAATCAGAGTTTAGTTCTCAACACAGATTGAGATTAAAAACACAGGGTACATGATAGATGACTGAATAGTATGCATGAAGCATACCTACCAGAGATAATGAGATGATAATGACACTTGTGGTTCTTTTCCTAACAAAAAGACATTCTTTGTGTTTTTCATATGTGCCAGGTATCCGACTAGACACTTTACATATACTTTCTCCACCAGAGATGTTTCAGTGATGCTGGCAGGAAGGTTATGTTATTTGCATATTTTACAGATAGGGAAATTGAAGCTTGGAGATGTTAGGGATTTTCCTTTTGGTCACATAGCTAGAAAGTGGCAAAGCCAAGCTCAGAGCCCGAATAGAGTACTCTTAACCAATTCTACTATACTGCCTTTCAATTGCTGTGTATCCTTAGAAAAGCCCCTTTTCTTTCCTGAGCCGAAGTTGAGTGACCCGTTACATAAGGAAAACTAGATGTTTTCTTTGTTCCCTTTCTAATTCTGATCTTTTGTGTGGGAACTTTAAAAATAATTGAAAACAAAAACAAAACCCAGAAAACTTGTAACATTTATTTTATTCTTTCTCCCATTATAAAAGAGAAAAGGAGAAGGATGAAACTGTAATTCTGCCACCTCAGTGTAGAATCAGTCTTAACCTTTCTTCTAGTCTTTTTTTCCTTTACCGTGTATGTATCGATATATTTATTTTACTGAGATTAAAATTACATCACATATATAACCATTTGTATTCTGCTTGTTGGACTTCATATTTTCAATGTGATTCTCTGTTATTGGTGTGACTGAATCTTTTCCAGAGCTACCCTGACCCCTGACTCGAAACGTTGAGATCATTCCCACGACTAGAGGATTCATAACTTAAAATTTTCTTTTTTTTTTTTTTTTTTTTTTGGCTGGGGTGATTTCCCACGGGGAGGGGAATCACCTGAGGTGAGGAATTTAAGACCAGTCTGGCCAACTTGGTGAAACCCCATCTCTACTAAAAATACAAATATTAGCCAGGCATGGTGGCGTGGGCCTGTAATCCCAGCTACTCGGGAGGCTGAGCCAGGAGAATCACTTGAACCTGGGAGGTGGAGGGTGTAGTAAGCTGAGACTGCACCATTGCACTCCAGCGTGGGCAACAGA
>NW_016805223.1:2359840-2377684 GCF_001698545.2 Rhinopithecus bieti | reverse complement strand
AAAAAAAAAAAAAAAAATTCTTTTAAAATCCAACTTTCACATGGAAACCTGAGTGCAGGGAAAGAGACCACTCCATTTTACAACTCCGCTAGAAAGTATTACCAATTGGCCGGGCGCGGTGGCTCAAGCCTGTAATCCCAGCACTTTGGGAGGCCGAGACGGGCGGATCACGAGGTCAGAAGATCGAGACCATCCTGGCTAACACGGTGAAACCCCATCCCTACTAAAAAAATACAAAACAAAAAAATACAAAACAAAACTAGCCGGGCGAGGTGGTGGGCGCCTGTAGTCCCAACTACTCCGGAGGCTGAGGACTACTCCGGAGGCTGAGGCAGGAGAATGGCATAAACCCGGGAGGCGGAGCTTGCAGTGAGCTGAGATCCGGCCACTGCACTCCAGCCTGGGCGACAGAGTGAGACTCCGTCTCAAAAAAAAAATAAATAAAAGTATTACCGATTGAAGGATTGTCTAAGAAAGGCCAAAAAAAAAAAAAAAAAAAAGAGAGACAAAAGGAAATGGCAGATTACTAGATAACTGAACAGGTTATATCTGGTAAGCACTTTCATGTCTGTTATTTTGGTATCTCCTTTAACACTCTTGAGGTATAGTTTTGAGAGGGTAAGTCAAGGATATGAGGTCCCTTACATAATGGCAGAGCCATGGCTGAATATGCAGTCTTCCTCTCCTCCTACACTGTTCTTCCTGTGGTACTGGGCGGTCTCAAGCATTTGCAATGTACACATTAGAATTTGCACGCATTAGAATAGCTGGGAATGGCAGGCCCCACTGCTGTTCCCCAACCACTGCTTACTTGGCTAGGTAGGGTGCCTGCTTCTCTGCAGGCCCTCTGCTTGTGAGAGCTTTGGTAATAGAGATGAGTCCTATTCTGTTTTTTTTATTTTTGGTGCCCCAGAGCCTGGTATACATTAGGAGGAACTCTGTTACTTAAAAATTAATTTAGGATTATTTAAGTTTTCTTTTTTTAATTGATCTTTCTCATTTGAAAAGTCAAAAGTACCAGAAGGCTTTTAGCAGACCCAGGCCGGGCATGGTGGCTCAGTCCTGTAATCCCAGCACTTTGGGAGGCCCAGATGGGCGGATTACCTGAGGTTAGGAGTTCGAGACCAACCTGGTCAACATGGTGAAATCCTGTCTCTACTAAAAATACTGAAATTAGCCAGGTCTGGTGGCACGTGCCTATAGTCCCAGCTATTCAAGAGGCTGAGGCAGGAGAATTGCTTGAACCCAGGAGGCAGAGGTTGCAGTGAGCCAAGATTGCGCCACTGCACTCCAGCCTGGGCAAGAGAGCAAGACTGTGTCTCAAAAAACCAACCAACCAACCAACCAACCAACCAACCAACCAACCAGCAGATCCTGCCTCATCCACTCCCTATCTTATATAAAACAACCACTTTTATCTCTTGGGCTTTTCTTCTGCTATTGGAATAATAGTAAGAGTGTGGTCTGGGGGTCACCCAGACTTGAGTTCCAGCTTTGCCACTTATCAGTATGTGCCCTTTGAAAAGAAGTGGAGGTGCACATGCTTCTCTGTCCACTTTAAACAACATTGACTCTAGTTAGACAGATTTGTGGGTGCTTTGTGACTACTGAGCGTTCTCTTGAATCCATGCAGAGATTAGCAACTTTTAGCACATTGTTTTGTACAGTTGGGTATCACATATTCTTTTTATTGAGGCACTAGTTTAAGAGTGAGGTAGTTAAGTAAGCTCCAAATCAGGGATAGTGGAATGAGAAAATGGATTCGATGGAGCCATCTTGAAAAGAAAGTTGTGGGTGTACATCAATAATCTTTACCTTACTGTGGGCTCCTGTGCTTTCGAATTCCAGTGGACACATAGCAAGGCAGTATCTACTTGGAAATTGTGAGATACAATTTTCTACAGAGCTAAAGTCAAACAGGGGCATATGGATAGCTATTCTGCCTTTTCAAATATATAAGTCGTTTTGATTAATGTGTTTGCATATGGAAAACTATTGCATTCAGAGTAGCTAGCAGCTATTTCTGGTAGCTTGTGGAAAGCAGACATCTTCAATAAGGTAATTATTTTAAATGCATCTGTAGCTATGTAATGTGCACATGTGTTTGTAATTACAGTTGGAGAATTAGAATCAAGTGCCAGACTTATCAGTGTTTATACATTCAACAAATGCAAAAAGAAATCAAGTATTGGCTGCTACCTTTACAAGTGTGCATTGTCTCAGAGTCTGCAAAGCATACCACTTGATAGTTGTCACAACTTAAATTTGCTGCGTAATGTGTAGCACAAAAGGTTGTGTTGCGTAACCTAACAGGCTTATCGCTGAACTGAGCAAATGTTTCTGCGTAGGTTGCCAACGTGGGGCTCCAGAGTGTCTGGCCCTGTGGTGGTAAGATTTGGCAAGTATGAATTCAGAGTTTTTTCTCATCTTTTAAAGAAAGAAAATTATATGTTAGTGAGTACAGTAATATTTTCAGTAAGTAGAAATAACATGCTGTCATGACATAATTTATGAGAAGTATTTAGTAGGCCATATACAAATTTTAGACCAGTGGGAATTTTTGGCTAGGAATTTATAGCTGTTGGTTCTTCACAAAACCGTAGGCATCAGAAAGCCGACATAGAAATACTTGGTAATTAGTTTACTTATCAATTTTTTAAAAGTTTTAGGCTATTACTATAAAAGGCTTTATTTTAGGCAAAGTGAAGAAAAATATGGGATACAGCAAAAGTAATGTCCTCGATATACAGTCTAGTTATGTGTGTATACTGCAATTAAATTGCTGTGTAATCAACAACTAGTAAACCAAGTAAGTGTTTAGCTGACAAGGTTCAATTTTATATGGAATGGTTTGTGTGATAAATGACTAAATGGCTCTGACTTAGTTTTTGGATCATGGTAATATATGCAAAAACAATATAGAGCCAATTCTTGATTAATAGGAGTTTATATAATTTGTAAGTCATGAAGGCTTTCCCTTTTCTTTCTCCTTGTTTACTGTCTCTTTCCCTGGCTTTTCTCATTTTCCTGTTAACGAGGGATGATGCCGAGACAAGGATTGGGGTCAGGAGAGTGATGGGAATTTATTTGGTCTAGATTTTGGCTAACATTTTTCGAAACTAAGAATTGTTAAAATGTTTTACAGGTGTTATATTTCAAACAGAATTAAGTACTTACGTATTTAAAAATTATTTTGTCTTCTTTACCAAATTCAAGTTGACTCCTGCCATGTAATACCAGTTTTGGAAGTTTAAAATTCTGTATCATACTTTGTTGATTGATCTTTATACAGATTCTTGTCAGAGTAAATGTCTCAGTGGGGCTTATTTTACTCTGGCTACTGTTTTATTGAAGAATGGGATAACCTTTTTGCATTTTGGTTCTCATCATCTTTGTTTTTTTTTGAGACGGGGTCTCACTCTATCGCCCAGACTGGAGTGCAGTGGCACGATCTCGGCTCACTGCAAGCTCTGCCTCCTGGGTTCATGCTATTCTCCTGCCTCAGCCTCCCTAGTAGCTGGGACTACAGGTGCCTGCCACCACGCCCAGCTAACTTTTTGTTTTAGTAGAGACGGGGTTTCACCGTGTTAGCCAGGATGGTCTCGATCTGCTGACCTTGTGATCTGCCCACCTCGGCCTCCCAAAGTGCTGGGATTACAGGTGTAAGCCACCGTGCCCAGCTGGTTCTCATCATCTTTAAGGCTAAGGGAATGACTGAATACAGTAGCTGTAGAAAGGCAGATGAGGACTAATTTTGGTTTCCAGCTGTGTGGAAGTGTGGTTTAATCCATATTTCTGTAGGTCACACAATTAAGTAATTTTATAGTTCTAATTTGAAATATCCTGGCATCTACCTAAAACACTGTTAGCTGGAGCTTAGAGTATGATAAAGCATTGATTTCTCTTGGATGCTATCCAAATAAGGTTAATTGCCTTAAGAGGACCTTGTTGTAAGGGAGTTCCGAAGCTTAGAAACTAATACCAGCCTCATTGTTGGACGTTAGTGGGCTATATTTGCATAATTACAACAATTATAGGCATTGACTATTTTATAAGACATCTTTTTAAAGGTTTCTGATTTTATTGTTCTTAGAGGGAAGATCTCTTTATTTTTTTCAAAATATTTCATTTGTGAAATCCTTTATTCATTATGCATATGAAAATACAGTTAAGATAGTAAGTTGAATAATGGAAATGATGCAATTAAGCAAAGCTAAATATTGGAAAACATCATATATTTTAAACCAGCTCAGTTATAAATAATTCATTGCTGTGAGGTGAGGGTAGTGTATGTGTTTAAGGACACCAAAAATCATTACAGATTTTACAGCTATTTCAGTTCAGCATCATGCATTGAGTACCTGCTAGGTTACCAGGTATTTGTGATAAATGTTTGGAATTCAAAGATAAATAAATACACAACATGCACACTAGCTCCTTTTTCTTGCAGAATTTAGGGTTATAGGTGGTCAGCATTAAGCAGCTAATTCCTGTAGGGTGATTTCAGTCTTTTGTGAGTGTGTAGGGAGGGTGGGGTAATCTTCCCTTCTAAGAACTAGTTATGAACAGGCAGTCTAGATGATTAATTTTACTTCATTATATTTCTTCTGTAAATGACGTGCCTTTGACTATATCCTTTGTAGAAGATAGAATTAGTGTCTAGTGGAAGTTTCAGAGATGATGGTTTTGGTTGTTATGCCAGCAGCAAAAGAAAAACTGGAAAACAGGACAATTGGAGTGAAGAGAAGTAAGGTACCTGGTGACACTGGAGATATTTTATCTATTATCTCTGTGTAGGGTATACTGCTAAAGCGATTCTGTATCGAAATTTGTGTACTTCTCTATAGATTATAGAAAGATGGAGCTTACTCCAGTAAATATCATATATTTGCATAGCTGTGGAACTGGTCTTAGAAAATATGTGTTCTTTCGACTGTGTGCCAGGATATAAAAAAGCAAGATTTAGCTCAAAAATATTAATTGAAGGCCTATGTTAGGTGCAGGTCCCTTCATTTTCATTATCATTGCTGTCAGTACTTTAAACCTTTATTGAAGAACTAGTGTGTGAATTCATTCATCTCTTCAGTGTCAACTCCGTGTTTATATAATGTGCCTGGCCTTGGGCAGATCACATCAGGGTATGTGAGTAAATCTTTAGGCCTTGGTAATAAGAAGCTTAGATGAAAAGATAATTACCATGTTTGTGATATGATGAGGTTATACATAGGTTGATGTATTAGTTTTCTATTGCTGCTTTAAAAATTACCACAAGAGCAAGCAGGCTCGGCTGTATTCTCTGCTCAGGGTCTAATAGGGCTAAAGTCAAAGTGTAAACTGCTTCTTCCCTGGAGACCCTGGGAAAGATCGGTTTCCAAGCTTTTCCAGGTTGTTGGCTGAATCCAGTTCCTTGTGATTGTAGGAGTGAGGTTCCTGTGTTCTTGCTGGTGATCATCAGAGGCCATGCTCTGTTATCAGAGACCATTCACATTCTTACTTATGTGCCCCCAGCCCCTGCTTCAAACTAGCAGTGGTGTGCATCCTTCTCTTGCTTCTAATCACTCTGACATCTCTTCTGCCACCTGCCTAAGAACTTCTTTCCTTTTACCATAATCATAGGAGTAATACCAAGAGGTGAAGATCATAAGGGTCATCTTAATATTATGCCTACCACAGTTGCTATTGGAAACAGAAGACAAGCACCAGAATCCAACTTGAGAGGTTTAAAAGTGAGTTCCTGGGGAATGAAGTCCCTGAGATGCCAGGACATGTACTTGAGTTGAAGTCTAGGTCTCTACTTACTTTCTTTGTTATTATTATCTAACCAATATTTACTGAGAACTTGTGTTGGGGCCAAGTCACTGCACTGTCAGAAACTCAGTTTCCTTAGTGATAAAGTTGGGATAGTTATATATTTTTGAAGGCCTCTTGTGAGAATTAGAAATAATAATGAAAGGGTCTAACAAAGAAGGGTGCTCAGTTAATAGAGTTTGTATCAAGAGAGTTCATGTGGTATATTGGGAACAGTCTGAGATTCATTGCAGGTTAATTCACACATTCTATCCCTTATTCCACAGATACTTATTGAATCCTAAACCACAGGGCTGAGACGCAAATGAAATGAGAGAGATACTTGCCTTGAGCACAGAATTTTAGGATGTGCCCCTCAAAACGTGTATTTAAATAAAATCAATCATATGCTAAAACAATATGAAGTTAATTTACAAATCTATATCAAATACCAAAATAAACCAACTATCACAATACAGAATCCGTAACCACTTATACCGAACCATATTAGAGTCCAAGGGAAAAGGAAAAGTCAGTAATACTGATCTGATCTGTCGTTAACAGTTTTATACCTCAATTTTGATTTTTTAAAGATGTATTCATTTATCTTGGCCGGGTGCGGTGTCTCACACCTGTAATCCCAGCACCTTGGGAGCCGGAGGCAGGCAGATCATGAGATCAGGAGTTCAAGACCAGCCTGGCCAACATAGTGAAACCACGTCTCTACTAAAAAATACAAAAAATTAAAAAAATAAAAAAATTAGCCTGGCGTGGTGGCAGGCGCCTGTAATTCCAGCTACTTGGGAGGCTGAGGCAGGAGAACCGCTTGAATCTAGAAGCAGACGTTGCAGTGAGCCGAGATCGTGCCATTGCACTCCAGCTGAAGTGACAGTGCAAGACTCCATCACACACACACACACACACACACACACACACACACACACACACACAATTATCTTGATTCATGAGTTTTAAAGTTTGCTCTGGAGATGAATGCCTCCCTTGCCTCATCCTACTCTTGTCCTGCTTACTTGATATAAGACTTTGCTTTTTCCATTTAGGGACCATAGAAAGTGAGCAATAGGATAAAGAAGTTAAATAAACAGTACAGAAAATGTAATCGGAGTTGAACTTTGCTTGTAATATTATTTTGACTACATCAAAGTATTATTTTAGGTTAACATTGTAGCATTCTTCTCAGTACTTCAGATTCCTCAGTTATTAAAGTAATTATTAGCAATTTTCAAGATGATTAACTTAAAAAAAAAAAGTCCTGTATTTAAAGTACAGAAATTCTTTTATTTTGGAGTTGCTTTAAACATCTTCCAGTATTAGTAAAGTCCCATTATCGTGTTCATACAGTAACACATCTGTCAGTTTTTACTTTTTTGTTTGATTGCTCTGTGATTTCAGTGGCTTTATAATCATTCTTTTTAGCTATTACATTCTATTATGCATGCTTTCCAGTAATGTAAGTGGTTAGGGTAATTGCAACCTAATATCAGAATGACTTTTTCATTTCAAACCTTTACTAGGTTGTGTGTTCCTTCCACAGCCTTGTCAGAGAGGGCTAAAATTTTCTGTGGTCTGGGCATTATTCCCATGATGGATATTTAGTCCCATGATTGCTATATTATTGCTAGCTTTTTAACATTTCTGAGAAGTACAAACCAAGATTGCCACTTGCTATTTTGAATGTATTTCAAATAATAGTCTTTATCTAAGAACAGATAGTTAGAAAAGGAAAATACTGGAAGCTTCTAGTTAATCAGAGGTGAAATAAAATCTCTTAAACTTTAATGAATATCCCAGTTATAGAGCTTTTAAGACATAGTACGTAAACTTAATCCTTTTCTTCTGCCTTGCAAACTAACAAATGCCCTGTTTGTATAAACTAATATACCCATGATTTTACACATTTTTAAATCACATACAGTATAAACAACTAAAGATCAGTTAGAATTTATGACCAGTAAAATAAAAAGTCCATCAAGGAGATAGTATGAATGGATCTGAGGGAATAACATTTCCATTTAGAAATTGTTCTGAATAACTGTAAGCATTAAATGAGCAATGCCAAGAGTGCTTTTCTTTATACAATTTTAACTAGAATTGTAAAATTGCGGTATTGTTTAAACTCTTCATCCTCAAACTTTTATCACATTGATGTAATTTAAATACCAGTTAAGTTTAACAGTAATTTAGTCAAATGATTAATTTCATCATACATTATGTTCAGCTAAATAGTCTAACACTTTTTTTTTTTTTTAAATATTAGGTCTGAAGTGACACTACTGTGAGAGTAATGATAATGATTAAAATTGTTACGTGCAGGACTGTTTAGAAATGAATTTGAACCTATATTGAAAGCATCTGCCTTGTGAGACTCAACAGTTCTGTTTACTGCTTTAAAGCAGCCACTCTGTGGGAAACTTTTAAAAATAGCTGCATTATTAATATATTTATTTAAAATGGCAGCCATCTCTATCAACCCCAGGAAGGGAGCAGGAAGTAGATGCCAGTATAAGTAACCTAATAGGCTTGCAGTTTGGTTTTGTTTGTATACATTTTGTAAATAGTTCAGGAAATATAAATGAATAAGTAATCAGAAGGCAAAGAGTAAAACAACACAAAACTTTCCCAGCTACAGGTTTGATTGTTTATACAGGAATTTGAGGTTGACTTAAATCTGTAACGCTCAAGCTTACCAATAGTAAGTCACAAACACCCCATTGAGCTTTATTACGTGTTTTTAAAAAGGAGAATATTTTATCTTTCTAATGCTGTTTCTAATGCCTAAATACCAGTGCCCGAAGGGAGACAGTTCCCTAATGTTGTTCTTCCAAAGACCACATTCTAAATAAGGCTTTTTGGGCAGTGATACGGAATAATAAGTGTATGTTGAGAGAAAGGAAGAGAGTCCCATTGGAGTGGAAAACAAACTAAATTCTCTCTCAGCTTTCTCATTAGTAATTTACTGGGCAGCATTGAGTTGCTGTGGTATTTTTATTGTTGTCTCTCTCAGAAATTTCCAGTTGTTCCAAGGTAAACAAGATAGTGTAAGTCCTTTGGTCTAGTATAATTAGGTAATTTTTTTATTCTGTTCATTTGCGAGTTTGAAAAGGACAAATGAAAGAAATTATGTGCTCCCTTAAATGACTATTGCAGGGCATCAACCTATATTTTATCTTCATTGTTCATAAAAGTGCATCTTTACTGATGATGAGTTGGGGATGTCATGGAGGATTGATTTTTATCCTGTAGTTTCAGCTACTTGATCAGACCTCTCTTCCTTCTAGTTAGCTTATTATGACATTTCTTATTATTTTGATTATACAAGAAGAGTGATCTAGTGCCTTTTAAATTTTGTGATCACTTACTGAGTGACAGGGACATTTGGATTCTAAATGAATGCACCAAGAGTTTAATAGTTACTTATACCTTAAAGAGACACAAATAATATGTTGGCTTAACGTGTTCATTTTGGTTTTATAGTATTATTCAGGTGTTCGTGTTGTGTATGAGTTTAAGAACAGGAAACATTCTCCTCTGAATCACTTGGAATAAATTGTTTTCGAACTAGTAAGAAAACATGATAGTTAAAAATGCCATCGTTCATATGGAATGAGAATTCTAAATCATTTGCCACCATATATTTAAAAATGTTGAGGTGATAGTGGCAAACCAGAACCAAGTATTATTATTAGTTATTTTAATGTCAATGGTAGTCATTTTTATCAGTGATGAAAAAATTAGTAAAATGTCATTTAATAATAATTCTTTCTAGTTCATTAAAAATGATACATGGCTGGGTGTGACGGCTCACGTTTGTAATCCCAGCACTTTGGGAGGCCAAGGCAGGTGGATCACTTGAGGTCAGGAGTTCGAGACCAGCCTGGCCAACATGACAAAAGCCTATCTCTACTAAAAATATGAATATTAGCCAGGTGTGGTGGCACACACCTGTAGTCCCAGCTACTCAGGAGGCTGAGGCAGGAGAATCACTTGAACATGGGAGGTAGAGGTTGCAGTGAGCTGAGATCATGCCACTGTACTCCAGCCTGGGCAACAGAGTGAGACTCTGTCTCAAAATTAAAAAAAGAAAAAAGATACGTAGAAAGATTTTGATAAATGCTTATTGTATGAATGAATATGGCAGTGATTGTGAATATCATACTGCCAAATATTTTAAAACAGTGCTAGAAAATGTGTTGGACACTTGAATAAGACACATCTCTGACCTATGTAAGAGCTCCGATTTTCCAGCCTCTTTGTGAGCAGGTGTAGCCGTATGATTTAGTTCTGGCTGGAGAAGAGATATGTGTAACTTGACTGCTGTTGTTTCTTTCCCTGTTTCCCACTGGCAGAAATGCCAATGTGATGGTTGGACCTAGATGGGCCAAAAAGCAGATGCCATGAGTTAAATACAGCAGAGCAACAAGATAGATGGAGTATGGGTGCGTTATAATTAGGACTTGCCATTTCTAACACTGGACTATATATTTATGTAGATTGATGAAAATTCCATCCTGTTTAAGTCACTTTTAGGAATTTCTATTTATTTTGATTTCTATTTATTTCTGTAAGACATTTTGCAATCATTGGTCAATAAACCAGAAGCCTAAGTGAGTTGAATAATGAAATAAAAGGCCATCTGTTAGGAATAACTGGGTTGTAATTAAGGTAAGGGTCCAAGTTTATCTACCTTTATGTGGGTAGAACATGCTAGATGGGAACCCAGGAAGACTTTCAGATAAAAATTTAGAGGAAAACAGAGTATTCTAGAGTTGACTATAGACACAGTATTGTAGAACCAGTATTGTTTACTACTCCATAAGCCCTAGTTTCTTAAACTATGACAGTGTGATTGTTATAAAGATGAAATGGAACATGTATGGTAAATTGCTCTGCAAACCATACTCTGGGTAGTCAGTACATTTGAACATATACATGTAATGGATGAAAGGAAAATGTAAATTTAAATTGCACTTCCTACTATCAATTGAATATTCAGAGGGGAAAGTTTATCCTCTGCTATTAATGAAAATTCTAGCAGATCCTCTGATTTTTCTGTTAGTGGAAATCCTTATAATCCCTTTAAATTACAAATACAGTCTCATTTGGGAAATCTTTGCCTCTGGTGTACCTTGCTATAGAAGGAAATCTGCATTCTGGAAAAGTGGGGTGTTCTACATAGATGTTCACACCTGCTATGTAGCAGGCATAGTTCTAGGCTGGGAAACAATACAGCAAGTGACAAAACAGACAAATCCCTGCCTCTTGGAACACACTATCTAATGGCTACTTATTTCTTCCTGGTCATTTCTTCTTCCATTTACTGGCTCCTGTCATGGACTCTTCAGATATATAAGAATAGTATGAGGGATCCGCAGGGAAGGTCTGTTTGTATGTGTTGTGGATTTTAACTGATGTTATATATTGTGACCCTAGCACATATTCAGAGCTGACTCACCTTCTTATGGGTGTATCTCGAATTCATTAGAGCCTTTCCTGCTGGGATTCTCTCACCACAGCTCGCCTGAAGTATTTTGCTTTTCCCTTTGGCTAACACTTTCCCCTCAGCCCTTGATATTTTGGTTGTCTGTGCCACAGACTTTCTCTATCTGTGACCCTCCTGTATGGCCCTCTCAGGAAGGATTCCAAGTGACTCCACACTGGCTTTTCTTTCTGCCAAGGCTGCGAGTCCATGGGGAACAGCTGCCTACCTTTCTTTGACCTGCTCTCAGAAGGGGAAGCTAAAAGGTCTCTTTCATGCTGCGCTAGCAATCGTATTTCTATGGTTAGCGACGCCAGAAAAAGGTATCTTCCAAACTCCAGCACAACATAGCCAGCTCTTGACATGGCCTTGAGCTTTCTCTGTCTTGACGTGAAGGAGGTGGCACTGTTACCCCAGCGCTCCTCAGCCTTTATTACCTGTCGTTTGTATACCCACTAAATCAACAAGGGGTCACGTACTTTAGTGATACCCACTTTGAAATTTGCATTTTGGTGTGCCTTTCTGATAGCTTTATTTTTAACTAATCTGCCCTTTCTTTTAGCTCCCTTAATACTACAGAAAATATGATTCTGTTGTCATAATGCATTGTGACTTATCTATTGCAGGGATATATTATATTTTGCATTTTTTCTCATTGTTTTCTATAGTTTTTCTATTTTTTTAATTTTTGCATGATGGTTGGTTGCTATACTTCTAAATGTCAGGTACAGGTTTTGGTCAGAAAGGAGTGGGGGTGCTGGGCGTGGTTGCTCACACCTTTAATCCCTGTGCTCTGGGAGGCCAGGCAGGAGGATTGCTTGAAGCCTGCGTAACAAAACGAGACCCCAAGAAAAGTCTCTAAAATATTTATTTTTAAAAATTAGTGGCTGGGCACGGTGGCTCACGCTTGTAATTCCAGAACTTTGGGAGGCCGAGGTGGGCGGATCGCGAGGTCAAAAGATCAAGACCATCCTCACCAACCAATATGGTGAAACCCCGTCTCTATTAAAAGTACAAACATTAACTGGGCATAGTGGCGCACGCCTGTAGTCCCAGCTACTTGAGAGGCTGAGGCAGGAGAATTGCTTGAATCTGGGAGGCAGAGGTTGCAGTGAGCCGAGATTGCAACACTGCACTCCAGCCTGGTTGACAGAGCAAGACTACGTCCCAAACAAACAGACAGACAAACAGAAGTTTAGCTGGGCATGGTGGCACATGGCTGTTGTCCTAGCTATGTGTCAAGACATAACTGAGGGGCTGAAGCAGAGAATCAGAAGTTCAGGGCTGCAGTGAGCTGTAATTATACCACTGCACTCCAGCCTGGGTGACAGAGTGAGACTGTCTCTTAAAAAAAAAAAAAAAAAAGCGTGAAGGTGGCAAGGGGTGGACAGGGACACAAACTGCCAGTTATTTTAAAAATATTTTTATTTATAGAAATAACATAAAGTTTTATGGAACTCTGGCCAGAAACCCTCCACTTAGATTTCTTTGCATGGAATTATGTCACATATTGACCTCTCTGAAAGTTGCCTCAATCAGGGGCTAGCAGAAGGTTGCTGCAGACAACCAACAGTATCCCACATAAATAGTAAGCAACAGCTTAAATAGCTTCTTTCCCTATGGAAACTTCACTCTGAAAAAGCCCTCTACATGTATCTTTCAGAAAATAACTTTTCAAGCTAGTGAAACTACCAATTTAATTTCTAAAGGGAAGTTTATAGCTTTATTTGGGGGGAGGATTTTGATGCTTTATCGGCTTTTCTTTGTTGTCAAAGACTGTATACAAAAGATATTGCTATTTCAGGTCTGGATTGAAGAACTCTTCAGAATATAAATCCTTGTTTTATTGCTGGAAGGAAAAAAGCAGAATAAGGCACCAGTTAGCATCTTGAAAGACACAACAGGATTTATTTTCCCTTCTCTTCGTGTGTGTGCCCTTTAATTTTTTCATTCCTCAAGCAGAGCTCAGGCAACCCCAAATTAAAGCAATTCAGGCCGTACAGCACATGATGACTACATCGTATCTGGCTGTTCTGGAGATGGACAGATAACAGTTGTTGTAGAAAACCTTTTACAGTGTCTGAAAAGAACTGTCACAAAGAATGCTGTAACTCCCCTGTGTAACAAGATAAAGTTGAATTAGATCAGCTGAGGTTCTTTACAGGTAGTGATCTCTTTAGTGGCATTTGAAATGTGTTGACTGAACGGAACTAGTATCCTAAGTGAGGTTTCATTATCCATGGGAGCCTGTTGTAAATGCCACAGTGTTGTGATGTATGTTTAGCTAATTTCATGTTCTTTCGAAGCTGCTGTTCAGTAGCTTAAAATGCTCATTACCAGTAAACATTGTACATTAGCAGACAAGAGCCTAGAGAAAACACCACTTACCCTTTGGGAATGGACAAATAGATAATAGTGGAAGATGAGAATTAATTGTCTTTTGCAGGTGTCACATCAGCCTGCAATAGAACAGGATTATTTATGCTTTCAAAAAAATACCATTGTGCTTTTATGAGGTGCAGAGCAGGCAAATAGCTGCTAAAGAATAAGTTATTTGAATAAGGTATTAATGTGGTGACTTAATTCAGAACATCTAGGAATATAATGCACATTTCTAACACCCCTCCCATTTTTCTTAAATTCAAGAAGTACTGCAAAATGATTGAGACTTCAGAATTAGGAACGATGGCAGAACGATTTGTTCTTTTATGCTACTTTTTACATGGGCAGTTTGTTTGATTATCAACACTCTTCAAGGTGCTGATCTTAAATTGTCAGACCTATTGGTCCTGGCTGGAGAGAGCATTGTTTGCCTCATTGTGAGAGCGAAAGCATTATGGAACACATTTAAGAATTTTTATATAGAGGCCTTCATTTGTCTTAGAATTCTTCAGTGATACAAAGAGCTTTCATAGCTGTTACTGGACACGAGAATACTAAGAACTGCATGTATATTTAAAAATATTTTTGCCCATTTGCTCACTTATTCAGCTTTTGATTTGCATCTGGCATTTTTGTATTGAAACAACTAACATCACCATCTTGTCCATAGGTCTAATAAAGCATGTCCTTTGAGTTAGGTATATATTTCATTTTTATATCGAGTGCCAGTGCTCAATTAATGGTAGTATTTGGCACTGTGCTTGCTTTTGTCTACTGGGAAGTATTTCATTTAATTGAACAGATATTTATGGGATGCATCATATTGCAGCACTTGTGTGTATAATGGGATACAAAGAAGACTATGGCTTTGAGCTTTGTGAGGAACATACACCCACATGAACCCTCCTTTCTCTGCCCCCCACACCCCTCCAAAACACATTGTAGGCAGAATTCTAAACATGAGAACCTAGGGTCCTGTCCCCCTGGCTATTCAAACCTGAATCCAGGCACTATTGCAAAGGGACTTTGTAGATGTAATTAAAGTCCCAAATCAGTTGGCCTTAAGATATGATGATTGTCCAGATGGGCATGACCCAGATGGATAGGTGAACTCTTCAGAGAGTTTTCTCTAGCAATGGCAGAACAGGAAGCCAGTGATATGCAAAGCCTGAGAAGGACTCTATTCACTTTTCTATTGCCGGTTTGAAGACAGAGGAGGGCCAAATGAAAAGGAATGTGGACAGCCTCTAGAAGCCGAGAGTGGCTCCTGGATGGCAGCCAGTAAGGAAATAAGGACATCAGTCTTGGAGTAGCAAGGAAATGGAATTTGTACAACAACTTGAATGAACACGGAAGTAGATTATTCCTTAAAGCTTCCAGATGAGAGCCCAGTCTGGCCATTACCTTGATTTTGGCTTTATGAGGCTCTAAGCAAGATAACCCACCTGAGTTATTGCTGAGTTTCTGACCTATGGAACTGTGAGCCAGTAAGTTTGTTTTGTCCTAAGCCTCTACCATTCTGGTGACTTGTTATACAACAATGGCAAACTAATACACACACATAGAGTGATCATTTCCTTTATACCAGCATATATGAGAGGTGCTAATTAATTTCAGTTTTCAGGACCAGAAAGAAAAGGTTTAGATGACATTAACAGAATTTTAAATTTACTACAAATATCTTCATTCTATACGTGAGAAAATAGAAGTTTAGAGAAGTTAAGGTTGTGTCGAAGATTTACTAGTGGCAGAGCTGGGATAGAAGCTTGTCTCCTGATTCAAGGTTCAGTGTTTTTTTAATTGTATCTCACTATGGTGCATAATGACTTCCACCTTTAAATTGGAACCAAAGTGTAAAAAAGCTAAATAATGGTAATTTCTCTGTCATAATGCCAAGTGTAATGAAGGAAAGAAATGGAAGAAAAAGGTAATTTCAGGAAAGCATTATTATTTTTTGTCTAAAGATTTTAGAGCATGGAATAGAGTGCATTGCTTTCACTTACTCGTTAGGCAATATAGAAACATTCATACCTTCAATGGAGTATTGTTCCTTCTAACAATATTGACCTACTGCTGAATTCTTCCAATGATGTTGCTATTATTTGGAGTATCATGGGAGTAGCTTTATAACTTAAATACATGTAATGCTTTCTTTTTAGCACCCTCAATGATAGCAACTATTTGACTGGGAGGAGTAATACTATATTGTTTCTCAGTAGCTTGTAGATAGTTCTGATATGAAGAATCAGATTTGGTGATCATCCTGAATAATATAATAAATACCAGTTGGACTAGTATATAAGAAAATTGGACTAGGTAATATAATCTAAAGAAAATACTGGTATTAAGAATTAAGTTGGACTTTCTTATTTGTTTTCTGAATTCAATCTGCTCAACCATAGTTTTTTTTTAAAAGTTTAGGCCAGGCACAGTGGCTTACGCCTGTGATCCCAGCACTTTGGGAGGCCAAGGCGGGTGGATCACGAGGTCAGGAGATCGAGACCATCCTGGCTAACAGGGTGAAACCCCGTCTCTTCTAAAAATATGAAAAATTAGCCAGGCATGGTGGCACGCGCCTGCAGTCCCAGCTACTCAGGAGACAGGCAGGAGAATCACTGGAAACCAGGAGGCGGAGCTTGCAGTGAGCCCAGATTGTACCACTGCACTACAGCCTGGGCGACAGAGTGAGACTGTCTCAAAAAAAAAAAAAAAAAAAATCTTTCGAAGTCATTTTGAAGCAATGTTGGCATAACTGGAGTGAGTATCCCATCTCTTTTGGTAGGTAGTTAAATAAAATATGCGCTTTGGAGGGAATTGAATCCTGGCTTGACAACTTACTAATAGTATGATTGTGTACAAGTTCCTTAAACTCTACAGACACCAGTTTCTTTATGTGTGACATGGAGACTAATATTATTAACTTTATGCCTGTCACATAAGAGGTACTCCCTAAGCAAATGAACTGAGTGGATTAAATATATTAGTGGGGGCTGGGCGCAGTGGCTCACATCTGTAATCCCAGCACTTTGGGAGGCCGAGGTGGGTGGATCACCGGAGGTCAGAAATTCGAGACCAGCCTGATCAACATGGTAAAATCCCATCTCTACTAAAAATGCAAAAAATTAGCCGGGTGTGGTGGCGCGTGCTTGTAATCCCAGCTACTTGTGAGGCTGAGGCAGGAGAATGGCTTGAACCCGGGAGGCAGAGGTTGCAGTGAACTGAGATCGCACCATTGCACTCCAGCCTGGACAACAAGAGCAAAACTCCATCACAAAAAATATCACACACACACACACACACACACACGTATGTATGTATGTGTATATCTATATATATGTGGGCAAGCTTCTTATATATAAGCCTAGTACATAGTTTGTGCTACGCATTGTCTCTTAAAATGTTATTTTTAGTGGTAGTTAAATGATACGTTCACATTTGATGAATAAGGGTAGCTTCTTGTTTTACTTGAACCCAATACATAGAATTCCCCAGTGAATCTTATCCTTTGCTTATGTCACATTAAATCTGTGCATAGCACCTCTTTGACGGTAGCTCGTAGTATGTTTGCTGATAAGTGGAGGAGTTCAATTGGGTGGTTCTCTGTTTTTATAACCTTCTTTTCCTGCTTTGGGGACCCATGTTACACAGAATCACACTGGCTTCTCCTGAGTGTGCTAAACTCTTTTAATTTAGACGGCTTCTACTTTAGAAACTAATACTCATGCATTTATATTTACACTGTGAGAAAAAATCCTTGCCCTCCGAGACTTACATTCTTGTGGGAGACATGGGCAGCAAACAAATTTTTTACTTGCTTTGTCTCTCTCACCTGAGTTTAAAAATCTGGATACAGCTCCACTTTGTAGATTTGATGCATTTTTTTTTTTTTAATTTGGTATAAAAGCTGAACTGTGGTTGTGAGACACAGCCTCAGCACAAATAACTGAATGTCCTCATCCCTATTGGTCCAGGTGGGCTCCTATTCTCTTGGTCTCTTGCAGCCTTACTTGTTCTGTGGCCCCTCAGAGTAGATATAAGCAGTAGCAATGCTAATGCTTCAGGAACAAGGGTAAAGAATGTGTTAACACAGAGAAACTGTTTGTTTTTCTGTTTTCTTTTCTTTTCTTTTCTTTTCTTTTCTTTTCTTTTCTTTTCTTTTCTTTTCTTTTCTTTTCTTT
>NW_016805223.1:2354735-2359614 GCF_001698545.2 Rhinopithecus bieti | reverse complement strand
TTTCTTTTCTTTTTTTTTCTTTTTTTTTCTTTTTTTTTTTTTTTTTTTCTTTTCTTTTTTTTTTTTTTTTTTTTCAGGCAGAGTCTTGCTTTGTTGCCTGGTCTGGAGTACAGTGGTGCCATCTCAGCTCACTGCAACCTCTGCCTCCCAGATTCAAGAAATTCTCCTGCCTCTGCCTCCCTGGTAGCTGGGATTACGGGCATGCACCACCACACCCACCTAATTTTTGCATTTTTAGTGGAGGTGGGGTTTCACCATATTGGTCAGGCTGGTCTCGAACTCCTGACCTCAGGTGATCCCCCCCACCTCGCCTCCCAAAGTGCTAGGATTACAGGCGTGTGCCAGTGTGCGCAGCCCATGAAATTTTGTTTTTCAATCCTGTTTTAAAGATGGAAGAGAAGGGTTCTCACAGAAAAAAACATACAATAGCCAATTCAGATATGTCTGTGATGGCTTACTATAAACTTATTTGTAGTTTTTTTCTCATTCCTTTAATTGTATTTAATTCAAATTTTGAAGTTCCTCTTTTGTTTTATACCACTATGCTCTAAAAGTTTAAATCTTTTTTTTTATACAAAGAACAATTGACTTTAAATACTTTTTACAATGCTGATCAAATCAAGCAGCCTCCTATAGAAACCAGCAAGCATGTTTAAGATGAAGAGAAGAAACGACCCTGGATATCTTTTCCTCGTGTTTTTGAGAAGTGACCTCGGGTTTGGCATTTCTTAAGGGTCTTAAAGGATCTTGTTGGCAATTGGCATTCTGCACTCTCCTCTCCCCACCCACTCCCTCCAGGGGATAGAGATTGCATCGGAAATAATCAAGGTGATTATTTTATGATAATAGCTGATACGTAGAGAGGATTTTTAAAAAACCTAATGGTAAGTGCTTTGTATGGACTGGCTCATTTAATTTTCATAATACTGTGAGATAATGATAGCTGTCGTTAGTCCTGTGAGATATTATTAATCCTGACTTTATGTCTGTTGACTCTCCTTGTTTCAGACACTATACAAAGTGCTTTATAGGTATTATTTTTCTAATTCCTCACCACAGTCTTCTGAAATATCCCACTAGAATATAAGCTCTATGAGTGTTATGACTTTTTCTTCTTCTTCTGGGCTAAATTCTAGTGCAGGATAGATGCTTAGTAAATAGTTATTGATTGAACAAATTCCAGCTTTTTTGAATGAGGAAACTGTTAAGAGAAGTTAAATAACTTGCCCAAGTTCAAGTGATGAAGCTGGGAATTACACCCAGGCTAGTGTGACTTCAGAGCCTGCAGTCTTTATCTTTGTGTTATGAGAGTTATTTTTTCTTTGTTAACAAATTTCTGGGATATTGTTGAATTCCGAGGCAGAATGATGTGTTAAACTAGGTTTCTAAAATTAAATATATAAAGTTATTTTGGAAACTTCAAAATTTTGAAACTGTTGTAAATTGTCACTTAATGGGAAAGCTTTAAAGGTTTAAAATGGCTAATATTAAAGAAATCATGGATAATGGTAATGTTGCTGGTTTATAGGAGGATTTGAATGTATATGAGTATATTAATTTATATGAATATATGTTGAATATATTAAGGATCTCGATACACTCAATGTTTTTAGTCTTTTTAGAAGGAAAAATAGTGGGGTAGTTTTGCTGGTATTTACTATTTTCATAAAAATATATAAAAAAATGTGGAATTTTCAAATTCATTGAAAAGTATCTTCTTATGATTACTTCGATTGTTTTTTCTTTCCTTTTTGGGGAGAAGTATTTTGAAATTGTATGTTGTATGGAATCTGAAATGTGTTTTCCCATACTTATATATTTTTGGAGGTTCCGGGTTAAACGGTTTTTGTGTTAAAGAATGAACAAAATGTTCCCACAGTTTTTATAAAAGGATGGTGGTCAATCTACACTTGCCTCTTGATATTGTGGAACGTTTGTACTTTATTCCGGAACCATATTATTGTGTTAGTGTTCAAATGCATTGAACATTTTTATAGGAGGAAAATGCCATTCCATTAGTAAATTGCAGTCTGTATTTAACATCTTTCCAAATAGTTGTTAAATAGATACATTATCTCTCTTCCCCATAGACTCTCAATTATGTTTTACATTTATTGGAAGCTCCATTTTTTTTTTTTTTTTTTTTTTTTTCTGAAGGCCTTCTCATTGCTTGTAAGAGTCTCAGGCTGGGTGCAGTGACTCACACCTGTAATCCCAGCACTTTGGGAAGCCAAGGAGGGCAGATCACCTGAGGTCAGGAGTTTGAGACCAGCCTGGCCAACATGGTGAAACCCTGACTCTACTAAAAATACAAAAAATTAGCAGGGTCTGGTGGCTGGCACCTGTAATCTCAGCTACTCAGGAGGCTGAGGCAGGAGAATCACTTGAACTCGGGAGGCAGAGGTTGCAGTGAGCCAAGATCATGCCATTGCACTCCAGCCTGGGCGACAGCGCGAGACTCCATCTCAAAAACCAAACAAAACAAACGAAAAAGAATCTCAGGGCTGTAGTTATCCTGAGTGACTATAGGGGCGCTGTTTATAGTCTTGGGAGCATAAACTGGGGAGTGGTGATCTTGGGAGCATAAACTGGGGAATGGTGATTCTTTTGGTAAGTTGGTTTAGAGACTTTATAAAGACCAACTACCACCTCCAGCAAATTTTAAAATAGGCCTGTGTAACTGCATAACATCATCATGTATCTTAGTGGACATGAGTAAACATCCAGGATGCCGAACTTTAAAGACAAATGTGTGCTATATTTGGAGTTTGCTTTAAATAGGAACAATGAACTTCATAAATAATAATCAAGACTTTTAGGGAGCTAGGTTTAGGAACACATTGAGTCACATCTCTTCTGTCTTCTATTTATCCCGGCTCAGCTGTGCCATGGAGTAGCACAGCTGGGTTTAAAATCTCCAACATCAGGTGTCACTGTCTTGCTTCTATTAGAACCCTAGGCTCAAGTCACCTGTATCACTTGTTCCTGCTGTTCTCGAGGGCTGCTATAGTGAGAATTTCTCTCTCCTGGTCTTTTCATCATCTGAGTGAGCACGGCTCTCTTAAGCCAGTAAGATAGAAGCATACACCCTGTTGACCTTGTGACTTTTCTGTTAAAGAAGGATTCAGGCAGATACCAGATACATGAGGGGCCCTTCCAGCTGCTCATCTTTTCCACTTACCACTTTTGCCCTCCTACCTTTAGGAGCCAGGTCATTCTCCGTAGATGAACTGTGTGAAATCTATTTCATAGAAGTATACAAGGAGAAAATGATTTACTTCTGCAGTCTTCATATTGTCATGCCAGTATGCTAGCTGAAAACAAAATGGATTTATTTTGTATTTTTTATTTTTTGAGGAAGAAGTTTTCTGGTTTTTTAGAAAAAGAGACTGACCATATGTAAACATTCTTTAAACTGTTTCCTCATCGTGGTTTTACTGTGTGGAGGGCTACATTGTAAAAGTAGATATAATGTTATTATAACAATTTGCTTATTACCAGCAAGTTTTAATATAGACCAATGTTTTATATATGGTGGCTTAATGATTTTTAACTGGAGAAAACTGATTAGGAAAGTAGTTATTCACTTCTGTTTGCTGAACTGGAAAGAAGTCATAAAAAAAAAAGAAAACTTCAGAATCTGATTTTTTTCGAAGAAGATCCGAGAATTTTAGAAATAACTTGTGAAATTTAGATCTCTCTCATGAGATTGCCAAAGGCACAGTTAAATTCTCTGGGAGGCCCAATTGATTATTGTGTAAAGCTGTTTACATTTTCAAAGATCTTCTAAAATGCATTTCTAGTTTTTGATACAAAAGTTAATTGATTTCAAATGTCAGCTTGTGTCTTACAGTGATGAAAGTGGTTGACCCTCCTGGGGAAATACAGGTAAAAATAAAGCGTACTATACTAATTGGAAAACATTGATAGAGTTAAGAGCTGTCATTGAGTGGATTCTCCAGGGAGTCTTAGTAGGTCATGTTTTGCCAGGCATTGAGGCATTCTGAGATCCAACAGTTACATATGTGAAGGGACAAATAAAGATGTCACCAGAATCGGGAGATTGAGATTTATGCCCCAAAGTCCAGATGCTTTCTTGGGAGATAGCCCAAAGGAATGACATCTACTAACATTTCTGCCTTTAGTTTATCAGAAAGAAGTTGAAAGAAGATCAGGAAATTAAGGCATTTCTTAGAGAATAATAACGGTAATTGTATTGTTTTTAAAGGCACTCCTTTCTTAGTGGCTTCTGGAAATACTGTCATTGTTTTTTCATACCAATAGTTGAATTCACTGAGTTACGAAAACTGTTATTTTTTAAAAAACAAAACAAAACACAGAAATCCATGGGGTTTTAGAGCTTAGAAACTTTGTGTTATAAGAAGTATAATAACTGTGCTCTGCTAATGTATTTATATAACAAAACTTATTAAATTAAATATTTGGATTGTAGTGGAGGTACTTGCCTTTAAAAAGTACTTCAGGCTGGATGTGGTGGCTCGTGCCTGTAATCCCAGCATTTTGGGAGGCCGAGGCGGGCAGATCACTTGAGGTCAGGAGCTCGAGACCAGCCTGCCCAACATGGTGAAACCCCGTCTCTACTAAAAAAGTACAAAAATTAGCCAGGTGTGGTGGTGGGCATCTGTAGTCCCAGCTACTTGCGGGGCTGAGGTGGGAGAATCGCTTGAACCTGTGAGGCAGAGGTTGCAGTGAGCTGATGTTGTACCACTGCCCTCCAGCCTGGGGGACAGAGCAAGACTCCATCTGAAAAAAATAAAAATAAATAAATAAAGAGTACTTTTCAGCCGAGGCAATTCATGTACTAGTGTATCATTTTGGAATGTGGGTAAGCACTCCTGAATTTACATGGCCTGGCAAT
>NW_016805223.1:2325641-2354179 GCF_001698545.2 Rhinopithecus bieti | reverse complement strand
TATTTTTTATTTTTTGAGGAAGAAGTTTTCTGGTTTTTTAGAAAAAGAGACTGACCATATGTAAACATTCTTTAAACTGTTTCCTCATCGTGGTTTTACTGTGTGGAGGGCTACATTGTAAAAGTAGATATAATGTTATTATAACAATTTGCTTATTACCAGCAAGTTTTTAATATAGACCAATGTTTTATATATGGGGTGGCTTAATGATTTTTAACTGGAGAAAACTGATTAGGAAAGTAGTTATTCACTTCTGTTTGCTGAACTGGAAAGAAGTCATAAAAAAAAAAGAAAACTTCAGAATCTGATTTTTTTCGAAGAAGATCCGAGAATTTTAGAAATAACTTGTGAAATTTAGATCTCTCTCATGAGATTGCCAAAGGCACAGTTAAATTCTCTGGGAGGCCCAATTGATTATTGTGTAAAGCTGTTTACATTTTCAAAGATCTTCTAAAATGCATTTCTAGTTTTGATACAAAAGTTAATTGATTTCAAATGTCAGCTTGTGTCTTACAGTGATGAAAGTGGTTGACCCTCCTGGGGAAATACAGGTAAAATAAAGCGTACTATACTAATTGGAAAACATTGATAGAGTTAAGAGCTGTCATTGAGTGGATTCTCCAGGGAGTCTTAGTAGGTCATGTTTTGCCAGGCATTGAGGCATTCTGAGATCCAACAGTTACATATGTGAAGGGACAAATAAAGATGTCACCAGAATCGGGAGATTGAGATTTATGCCCCAAAGTCCAGATGCTTTCTTGGGAGATAGCCCAAAGGAATGACATCTACTAACATTTCTGCCTTTAGTTTATCAGAAAGAAGTTGAAAGAAGATCAGGAAATTAAGGCATTTCTTAGAGAATAATAACGGTAATTGTATTGTTTTAAAGGCACTCCTTTCTTAGTGGCTTCTGGAAATACTGTCATTGTTTTTTCATACCAATAGTTGAATTCACTGAGTTACGAAAACTGTTATTTTTTAAAAAACAAAACAAAACACAGAAATCCATGGGGTTTTAGAGCTTAGAAACTTTGTGTTATAAGAAGTATAATAACTGTGCTCTGCTAATGTATTTATATAACAAAACTTATTAAATTAAATATTTGGATTGTAGTGGAGGTACTTGCCTTTAAAAGTACTTCAGGCTGGATGTGGTGGCTCGTGCCTGTAATCCCAGCATTTTGGGAGGCCGAGGCGGGCAGATCACTTGAGGTCAGGAGCTCGAGACCAGCCTGCCCAACATGGTGAAACCCCGTCTCTACTAAAAAAGTACAAAATTAGCCAGGTGTGGTGGTGGGCATCTGTAGTCCCAGCTACTTGCGGGGCTGAGGTGGGAGAATCGCTTGAACCTGTGAGGCAGAGGTTGCAGTGAGCTGATGTTGTACCACTGCCCTCCAGCCTGGGGACAGAGCAAGACTCCATCTGAAAAAAATAAAATAAATAAATAAAGAGTACTTTTCAGCCGAGGCAATTCATGTACTAGTGTATCATTTTGGAATGTGGGTAAGCACTCCTGAATTTACATGGCCTGGCAATTTTTTATATTTGATTTTCTCAAAGCGCGGTACAACTGTACTCATCTCTGTGAACAGAAATGTTTGAGGATGGGTTAAATGAACTGTAGAGAACATCTCAGAAAAAGGTGTTATGCAAGGCATAATTATTTTCCAAGTGCTATCTGGGAGCAGTTTTCACCAATCAAAACTTCCTTGAAATAGAGATTACAATCAAAGTTCATCTCAATCAGAGTTCATCTGTATACTATTGTGTTTGGAGTACATGCCAACATTCCAACTTGAAGTCACTTTGAGGGAAAAGTTCTTCAAATTCATGAGTGTTGTGGGGAAATGTGATTTAAATCCTGATTACTGAAAGCCTTATTACAGAGGAGTTGGCGAGCAGGTGAGTTGAGCTGTTCAGGATGTCTATTTTTTATTTGTTCTTTTAAGGTATTGCGAAGAAACTGATTGTGGTGTCTATCTGTTGCTAGTTCCTCTCTAGCATCAATTCCCATTTTCTTCTTATATTATAGTCTGGAATTTCCTTTGGGAAACCTCCTATGTTCTCTATGTAGTTCTAGAGGGGCTGCTTATACCCCAACCCCTGCTGTAATGAAAAAAGGGGCTCATTTGCTCCCCACAGTGACTAATTGATGATTAATTAATCAAAGTTGTTCAAATGAGATTTAGTTCCTGGCATTTTTGTTGAAATTATTTGAAAGAAGACTTTACTTTTTTCCCCTAGAGTGTTTTAGCCAATAGTAAGCAAGATCACCGGTGTTAGTGGTAGTTCTTTTGCTACCGTCATGTTTGAGAGGAAGTCAAAGCTTGGAGCTGGAGATACAGAATCCTGAGGACCTAGTCTGAATACCTGATCAGTTAAGCAAGCCAGCGAATTCTTCTGCTTTATGTAAACCAGTTTGAGTTGGATTTCTATCACTTGTAACTGAAGTGTACCTTAGAAAAAAAATTAAAAAAGAAAAAAAATAGACCTGATTGACACACCTTTGTAAGTTTAGTGTCAGATCTGCTTTCACCCCAAGAGCTAACTTTTGTTATATGTATGTCACTGATTTTTGTTATGGTGGTGGTTGTTAGTATTTTTCTTCTTCTTCTTTTTTTTTTTTTTTTTCTTTGAGACGGAGTCTCGCTCTGTCGCCCAGGCTGGAGTGCAGTGGCCGGATCTCAGCTCACTGCAAGCTCCGCCTCCCGGGTTTACGCCATTCTCGTGTCTCAGCCTCCGGAGTGACTGGGACTACAGGCGCCCGCCACCTCGCCCGGCTAGTTTTTTTGTATTTTTTTAGTAGAGACGGGGTTTCACCGTGTTAGCCAGGATGCTCTCAATCTCCTGACCTCGTGATCCACCCGTCTCGGCCTCTCAAAGTGCTGGGATTACAGGCTTGAGCCACCGCGTCCGGCCGTATTTTTCTTAAAAAATAAAATGGGGTTTTATCATAATAAAATAGAAATTACTAAATATAAAATGCTGTACTAGGAAAAAAAAAAACCCTCATATTTGTGCTCAAAGGTGACATCAGATGCCTATGTCTAGTTTGGGGTCAGGGTGACAGTACCTCATAAAATAAGTTGAAGGAACATTTCTTCTTTTTCTATTTTGTTAAATAATTTGTAATTTCCTGTTCTTTGAACGTGTCATAAAATTATCTGTAAAACTGTCTAATCATAGCTTGATTATCTCCTTAGTTTTATTTGGGTGTGTTCTACTTTATTTTCTAACTTATTGAGTCGGATAGTTAGTATGTTCTCTTTACTAAAAGCTTGTAAAATTATAAAAAAAAGAAAATCCTTGCTTCATAGTTCTTTTCCTATCAATAATGATTTGAAAATTTTCCATGTATATGGAACATCTCAAAGGACAGATAATGTCCTTGTATAGCAGAGTAGCTGGGTTATTACAGTCTGTGTCAAAGAGTTGAAGGGAAAAGCCTGCGTATTCTTTACAAAAAGAGAGGTTAGATGTGCTTGGGAGCAATCATCCTGCCAGGAAAGCTGCGTGAGGGTTTTACCTTACTGATGTGGCCTCCTTGCATTGGCAGGTATTGCTGCTTCCAGATTTGGTCACAGCATGGGACAAAGGAATATACAGACCTCCTTCCTGCCTTTGAATAATTAGCGTCAGCAGAGTATCCTGAACAGTGATCAGATATAAACAAAGCAAACAGATAAAGAACCTGGAGAGATTTAGCTTTTAGGAATTCTTTAGAAATGATCACCAACTCTGTCAAATGTGGAGGCATTTGTGGATTTTGATGGTATTTATTTATTTATTTTGGCCTAGCAGCATTTACTGTATTTGGAAGACATCCACCCTGTAGTGGAAGTGATGGCCCTACTGGCTGTATATACAGATGGGCAGCTACGATTCCAAATATCGCACAGCTATAGTAGGGTTCATCCAAATGGAGCCCGTTGCCTCCAGGGTCTTTTTCTTCCTGTGAAGAGAAGTTGAATCTGTGCTCTAGCAGTAATGATACAAATATTGCTATGTTAGAAGTACTTAAGCCTCTTATATTTTCTTATTCCAGGTGGTTTTCCTGAAATTAAACTCAGATTTCCAGGGATAAAAAGACAACACATGAAAATCCCCTTGTATTTTCAGATTTGACATGACTTTCACTGTGTAGATGGCTTTAACTGTATTTAATAGAATGTTTCTGTAAAGCTAAAAAGTAAGTGGATCCTGTTTTTGACATAGTAGTAGAGCTTGCAGTTTAAATAATTCCACTGGGAATCTATTAGGAAGCAAATGAGAGCCTCCTCCAGGGACCTTTGAGACAGGCTTAAGGAAGCATTCCTCTGTTATTTGTTGTGCTTTGTTCGTCTGGTTCTAAGTCAAGATAAATATTGCTTCATTTGTATAGTTGTTTTCTTTTGCAATTTGCTCATAAGTGAAATCTCCTTAAAACATTAACATCTGATTAAATATACTTGAATGCCTACAAAGAGTTTTTCATATAATTTATCTTGCTTATCTTTATAGCAACATTAAGGGGCTGGTAGATATTTATGTTCCTCTTGGTGAGTTCATTGAATAGCAATCTTAGATTTTATATAGGTTAGGAAATACACTTTTTATATTTTAGGAATCCAGCCTGTACAGTGCTTATTATCACCATTTCTGCAGTTATGAGTTTACTCTTGAAGACAAGAAAATATTTATTAATGAATTTTCAAATTACTCCTTATTTGTATATTTCTCTCTGCTTAGTGCTGCCAACATTTCCACTCTTTGGCATCAAGTGTTGATGATTCTTTTACTGTCTTCTGTGAATATCTCAAAACCACATGCAAATGCATTGCAAAATGCACAGTCAGATTGTGCATCTTTCAAAGGATACAGGTTTCCATGAAGTCAGGGAAAGTGGCTCAGTAAGATGTGCATTAACATATAAACCCCTAGGCAAATTGGTATGGTAGGATTGGATCAGGCAATTATCACTGTAGACAATGACAAGAGAAGCCCTTCAAAAGAGTCTGATTGAAATATCAAAGGATTACGTGAGACTCTTGGGAAATCAAAACCCTTGAGTATTTTTGGCAGAAACAGTGTTTTTGTTCAGATTTTACTGTAAGTTGTATGAAGTAAGATTTGTGTGGTCCTGTTATCACTTAAGAAATATAAATTTTACCTTATTTTATATTTATAAAAGAATATAAATAATCTGTATATCTGTATACTTCTCCCAGATATCATATTTCTGTTTCTACTATGAAAATCTGGAATTCTGTGTTTATTCCCCAGGTTTTTAAAATGTAGTTTTACCCTATATGAATATATTCCTTTATTTAGGTATACATGGTTTTGAGCTTTATAAAAATGTTATTGATCTCCATAAAGCCTTCTGTCATTTGCTTTTTAAAAACTCAATATAATGTCTTAAAAATTTATCTTTGTTGTGGTATGTAGCTCTGTTTTATTCATTTGTACTGCTATATAACATTCTACAATATGACTCACAATATCAAAAAATGGTGTGGATTCATGGTGTTTCTTATGTATTGCTGGAATGAGGGTAAGTTGGCATAAAACTTTGAAGAACAACTTGGCATTCACTTCTAAAGCCGTTTCTGCAGTTCCGTTCCTAGGCATAGATCCTAGATCTAGAGTGATCAATTTGAATTATAAATTTTGTAAAATTATTCACAAAAGTGCTTATTTTATAAGTGTGGTGTAGAATGTTACATGTGTGACCTATGACTAATTCCACTAATCCTCAAATAAAACTGTGGGATTATTATTTGCCATTCAAACAGCAGTTTAAATTCAAACCGTATTATCCATTAGCATAAGAATAGCTTTTAACAATAATTAAAACCCTAATGGTATCATGAAATTAGTTTAGTTTAGGTGTCCTTTCGATGTAAGTATTTGTCCAGTGGGAGATCCTGATTTGTTAAACATTTTATATGAATTTCATTTGAGAAATGCACAGCACCGTATAAATATATCACTGTAGGAGGCAGTGTAGCCATAAGGAAAACATACTGGATTGAGTGTCAAAAATTGGTGTCTATATGGTGCTTTACCTCTCAAGCTTCATATGACCTTAATTTCCGAGCATCGGTTTCATCATTGGTTAAAAAAAAGAGATGACAGTATCAGACTTGCCTCATGGCTGTCTGCCAATTAAGTGAATTAGAAAATTATTTTCAATTATATAGTGCTGTGCAAGGTGAATGATTGCTATTATTGTTGTCATCACTGTTGTTTGAAGCACTGTGCTTTGGGAAGCAAATCTGGTTCACATCTTTTGAACATTTAAATGAAGAGAATGTGTCTCAATGCTCTAGTGTGTATTAAAACAGCCTTTTAATAAGAATGTTTTGAACCCTGCTCAATAGCTGCACATGCTTTTATTAATACTTCATTACATAAAATGACCAAGAAGCTGTCATAAGAATTTAAAGTAGCATTTCCCCTCATCTTTAAAATTTATCTTAAAAGAAAGATAAGATTCTAATTACAAATTTTGAATAGTTTAATTTTCTCTATGAAAATTCCCAAGAATGATACAAAAGCACTTTTATGTGAAGAGGATACACTAACATTGAGGTCTTGATCTCATTTTAGTAACTCTCTGATGTGATTAATTCATAAGCACTTTGTTGTAGCTCATTCCTTCTGGCAAAATTCCAGCACTTGATTGTTACCTGATAAACTTTTAATAAGAGTAATTTTAAAACTGCACTTGACTCTCTTGCTTTATGAAAAGCAGGAAATGTAAAAGTTAAAATGCTTGACAATTTTCTGAGCTCTAGTAAGAAACAGTGGCTATGCCCTTTTATAGATGACAACCCAAAGGCGAGTTTGTAAAATTATAAATAAATTGTAAAGACCTATTGAGCAGCAACTTGGATGGATTAATGCCTATGGGTTAGAAACCCAGGAGTTAATGTTTAGAGTGATTTGGATAAATGTGAACATGTTTAAACTTTTAGTATTATTCCTTTAAGCTAAATGTGAATAATAGTATTTTAACAAAGTTTGGGTTACCTCAGTAGCCTGATTTTTACAGAAGTACTGTGTGTCTCACGTTGCTAAGTGATGAATGGGTGGTGCCGCTGCATTATTTTCTGTGTTTTGTCTTTTCCCAATTTTTTAATTTCTTTGTTATTCAAGTTACACTATCACTTCTGTCCAAAGTTGGGTCTCAGGATTAGATTAATAAACTAACCAAGTAAATTTGGGAAGTATAACTAACTTGTGTAAAGAAAATAATTGGGGTTATTTATTTGTTTGTAATTTTAAAATATGTCATCAGCATTTTTGAGAAGCTCTCATTTTGTTGAATCTCCAGGCAGACCTTTGTGGTTAAGCATCTTCCTGGCAATTTTTTTGACAGTCATTTGACCAGGTCTTTCTATTTATACTCAATGTCAAAACAACAACAACAAAAATGCATATGTATCCTCAGATTTTTATTCAATGAATTATATTTTCTTAGTTTTAGGAGAATATTAAATCATCTACTAAAATTATGCTTTGGCTTGCACTGTGCCTAGGGTTTTTTTTTTTTTTTTTTCTTTTTTCTTGAAAGCTGTCAGTGGCAGATTTGTAGTTAGAAGCTAAACGTTTCACCGGAGAAAGAGACATTTTAGCTTGAGAATGCAGTAAAGCAGGGGTCCCTAACCCCCAAGTCTTGGACCAGTACTTGTCCATGGCCTGTTAGAAACTGGGCCACACATCTGGAGATGAACGGCAGGTGAGCCAGTGGAGCTTCATCTGTATTTACAGCCACTCCCCATTGCTCGTATTACCCCCTGAGCTCCACTTCCTGTGAGATCATTTGTGGCATTAGATTCTAATAGGAGCGCAAACCTTACTGTGAATGGTGCATGCGAGAAATCTAGGTTTCACACTTGTTATGAGAATCTAATGCCTGATGATCCATCATTGTCTCCCCTCACCCCCAGACAGAACCATCTAGTTTCAGGAAAACCAGCTCAGAACTCAGGGTTCCCACTGATTCTCCATTACAGTGAATTGTGTAATTATTTTATTATATATTACAATGTAAAAATAATAGAAATAAAGTGCACAATAAATGTAATGTACTTGAATCATCCTGAAACCATCCCCTGCTCCCAAGTTTGTGGAAAAATTATCTCCCATGAAACTGGACCCTGGTACCAGATGGGGACTGCTGAAGTAGAGAAAACAGTACAGAGTGTGGGGTTTAGTTTCAGACTGATGAGTTCAGTTTTTATTCTTGCTACTCACGAGCAGTATGATCTTGACCAAGTTTGTTAACTTCTGAGTCTCCATTTTCTCACTCTGAAACAACAAAGTACCTTTTTCATTGGACTAAATGTTAAAGGAGATATGGATGTAACATGCTTATTACCATTCAGCCGTATGTGTTACGATGCTTACTAATGGCTTGTTCTTAAGAGGCTTGTGGCTGGACAGATAAGATAAACTGCAGAGCAATGAGGATGGGGATAAGTATAGTGTCAGTTGGGATGGAGATGGCTTATCAGGGAGACATACAATTCACGCCCATGGCCATCCAGTCCTCACAGATTCAAACAAGTGTTCACTTAAATTCCTGTCCCACATATGGTGGGATTCCATGTGGCCTTACCATCTATGGGGTGCACACAAAACTCACATTTCTCTTAGCCACTGCCAACTATAAGTTTTTGCCGAGGTCTTGATCACTCTTACACTTTGTATCTCCTCCTTATGGTGTCTGTTTTCCACCCCTGGAACCCTGCTTGGCAGAAGTAACCTCTTTATTTCCAGGAGTCACATTAATGCTAGTGATATGTACCCAGATTTCATGAAGGTTTGATGTCAGTGAGGGGTTTGCAGTGCAACCCAGCAACAACTTTAAACAAACAGACCCTTAGAAATCTCACCATTTTACGGCCGCTTAGCTATTACTACTCTGGAAAATATTCATTGGCTGTTTCTTTTAATTTCTTTCTTTCTTTTTTTTTTTTTTTTTTTTTGAGATAGAGTCTCGCTCTGTTGCCCAGGCTGGGGTGCAGTGGTGTGATCTCTTCTCACTGCAACCTCCTCCTCCTGGGTTCAAGTGATTCTCCTGCCTCAGCCTCCTAGTAACTGGAACTACAGGCACATGCCAGCACACACAGCTAATTTTTATATTTTTTAGTAGAGATGGGGTTTCACCATGTTAGCCAGGCTGGTTTTGAACTCCTGACCTTGTGATCCACCCACCTCAGCCTCCCAAAGTGCAGGGATTACAGGTGTGAGCCACCGCACCTGGCTGACTGTTTCCTTCTACTCTATCTGGAACAGTTTTCTGGCACATTGCTGGGCATCATGTCTCCTCCTCAACTTGCTCATCCCCTACCCCTCCAATGCTCGTGCAGTTCTACTGTAGAGCCATTTATGTGTCTTGTCCCAAAGCATCCTGTCGTTTACCATGTACATAATGCCAGCCTTGACCCCAAACAATTCTCTTCCTGAAAGGAATGCCGTGGCCACTTAGCCTCTTTTTCCCCCTACCTGTTATTCAAGTTATTTCCTTTGATGAGACTTTAGAGATAGAATATAAGAGATAAAGAAGAGAGAGTTGGCTGGGTGCAGTGGCTCACGCCTGTAATCCCAGCACTTTGGGAGGCCGAGGTTGGTGGATCACAAGTCAGGAGTTCAAGACCAGCCTGACCAATATGGTGAAACCCCATCTCTACTAAAATACACACACAAAAAATTAGCCAGCTGTGGTGGTGCGTGCCTGTAGTCACAGCTACTTGGGAGGCTGAGGCAGAAGAATTACTTGCACTCAGGAAGCAGAGGTTGCAGTGAGCCGAGATCAATCCACTGCACTACAGCCTGAGCGACAGAGCGAGATTCCATCTCAAAAAAAAAAAAAAAAAAAAAAAAAAAAAANAAGGAATGCCGTGGCCACTTAGCCTCTTTTTCCCCCTACCTGTTATTCAAGTTATTTCCTTTGATGAGACTTTAGAGATAGAATATAAGAGATAAAGAAGAGAGAGTTGGCTGGGTGCAGTGGCTCACGCCTGTAATCCCAGCACTTTGGGAGGCCGAGGTTGGTGGATCACAAGTCAGGAGTTCAAGACCAGCCTGACCAATATGGTGAAACCCCATCTCTACTAAAAATACACACACAAAAAATTAGCCAGCTGTGGTGGTGCGTGCCTGTAGTCACAGCTACTTGGGAGGCTGAGGCAGAAGAATTACTTGCACTCAGGAAGCAGAGGTTGCAGTGAGCCGAGATCAATCCACTGCACTACAGCCTGAGCGACAGAGCGAGATTCCATCTCAAAAAAAAAAAAAAAAAAAAGAATCAACAGTGATAACAGAATTTCTAGACTGTGAGACTAGAAGAATAGTATTGCCTACAATGTAAGTGGGATTTTTTTTCAAGGAGACTGTCATAGTATACAGGGGACAGTAATTTGAACATTCGGAATCTCTGACATATTTGGCATTTTCATCAGACTTGATTTAGAATAATCATCTTCATAAGATATAGGCTAAAAAATGCAACTATGGAAGGGCAGATAAAACCCATTTGCTGTTAATTGTGATTCCTCTAAGAAAGAGGAAGTGAAGTGAAGAAGCTAAGACAAAACAGTGTGCCTAGTGATCAATCATCAGGCAGATGTTTGTCGACTCTTCCAGGCTTCCGGAAGGATCATTTCAAGGGAGGCACTTAGTCAATACCGTTTTCTTTCTTTGGGGCATTTAGTTGGTGAAAAACAGGAACCTGGGAGAGACACAGTAACTTAGCTCCTTGGGATTCTCCCCAGGAATGGAAGAATGTAGTCACAGATAAGAGTGTGCCTTTGCTATGTTCCAGGAAGCCTATGGTGGAAAGTGCATAGCCCAAGGCAAGAAGGAGAGGGCCAAGTAAAATTTGAAACATACTCTGCCCTGAGGTGATACTGGAAATAGGTAGAAATTTGGAGCTTTTTAAACATTAGCACTGAAAGCCCAGACACAGAGAAACTTCCAAGCCTTTAGGATCCAAAGCAGTCTTTTAACTGTGAAGCTGTCACGGGATCCTAGACCAGCAGAGCCTGGGCCAGGACTGGAACCTGTTTTACCTTGGCTTAAAATGGCAATACATATTTTGGGCCTCACTCCAAAGAAGCCTGGTATGGTCAGAAATAAATGATGTTGAAACCCGCTGAGTTCGTGAACATTTTTCAGTGTTTTCAGTGAAAGCTCTTATTTGATAATCTATCCCAGGCCCCTTTTAAAAAGTATTCTCGGCCAGGCGCGGTGGCTCAAGCCTGTAATCCCAGCACTTTGGGAGGCCGAGACGGGTGGATCACGAAGTCAGGAGATCGAGACCATCCTGGCTAACACTGTGAAACCCCGTCTCTACTAAAAAATAGAAAAAACTAGCCGGGCGAGGTGGCGGGCGCCTGTAGTCCCAGCTACTTGGAGGCTGAGGCAGGAGAATGGCGGTAAACCCGGGAGGCGGAGCTTGCAGTGAGCTGAGATCCGGCCACTGCACTCCAGCCTGGGCGACAGAGCGAGACTCCCCCTCAAAAAAAAAAAAAAAAAAAAAAAAAAAAAAAAAAAGTATTCTCTTTTAATACATAGATTATTTATTCCTTTTCTTCTTTTGACAAATACTTTTTGAGCCCCAGTGATATGACTGGGTGAGAGAATGATGTGAATATGATAGCAAGGTACCTGTTTTTTTCTTTTTCTTTCCTTTTGTGAGATGGGGTTTCACTCTTGTTGCCCAGGCTGGAGTGCAATGGCACAATCTCAGCTCACCTCCACCTCCACCTCCTAGGTTCAAGTGATTCTCCTGCTTCAGCCTCCCAAGTAGCTGGGATTACAGACATATGCCACCACACCCAGCTAATTTTGTATTTTTAGTGGAGATGGGGTTTCTCAGTGTTGATTAGGCTGGTCTCGAACCCCTGACCTCAGGTGATCCGCCCGCCTTGGCCTCCCAAAGTGCTGGGATTACAAGCGTGAGCCGCCGTGCCCGACCAACCAGGTATCTGTTTTTAGGGAGTCAACAGTCTATTTGGGGGAAGGAGAGACATTGAGAACATCCAACATACTATCTGACACAGACTAAACACTCGATACATATTTACTGAATGGATGATTGAGTAATATGATATGGAAAGGTGCTTTGAAATATTAAAGGAAATTAAATCTTGGGACCCCCAAACTCATTAAGCCAAAGGGAAATGTCACGCTGAGAACTGGGTGGTGCAAACCTGCCTCCCCTTTTTGGTTCTTAAATAATGTGGCTGCAAGATTAAAAGCTACATGCCTCCCCCGTATTTTGCCCACAAGGAAATGCCTAGTGAGCTGCAAGATCTTCAAGGTGTTTCTGTTAAAATTTCACCGTGGCAATGTAAATTGATAGCTTATCTTTACAGGTGCAGTCACCCCCCTGCCCACCAGACACAAATGCTTATCTGATTGTTCCTCTGCTCTATTCTGTCTATGTTATCTTATGTAAAATGCAGATTCCGGCATTTTTCCTCTTCTCTATTTGTCTATGTCATCTTATGTAAAAAAATAAAATAAAATGCAGATTAACTGAGCCAAAGGCATGAATAAGTATTTTTCCTTATCCCCCTCTTACATGAAAATTGTGTACTTTAAAATATCTCATCCTTTCCCCTTTAAAATTGGAGCCCTCAAAATCACCTTTGGAGAAAGGCATAGACCTGTCTCCTGTGCGTGTATCCTTAACTTTGGCAAATAAACCTCCTAAAATGATTGAGACTTGTCTCATTGTTTGTCTCGATTGACAGAGCTTAAAGGCAAAGTGTGATCTTTTAATAAAGTATCTTTAAGTATTTACGCTCCTTTAAAAGATCCCTCCATTGATATATCTGTTGAACTTTGTGAGAGAGCAGAGGCAAAGTCATATTTTCACTCTGCTGTCTTTAACAGAAAGCCTCCATTTAAAAAAGTGTATAGGCCGGGTGCGGTGGCTCACACCTGTAATCCCAGCACTTTGGGAGGCTGAAGTGGGTGGATTACCTGAGGTCAGGCATTCCAGACCAGCCTGGCCAACATAGCGAGACCCTGTTTCTACTAAAAATACAAAAATCATCCAGGCGTGATGGTGCACGCCTGTGATCTCAGTTACTCTGGAGGCTGAGGCAGAAGAATCGCTTGAACCCGGGAGGCGGAGGTTGCAGTGACGCGAGACGACGCCACTGCACTCCAGCCTGAGTGACAGAGTGAGACTCCATCTCAAAAAAAGTGTGTATGTGTGTGTATATGTATATCTATATAATTACTTACATGTTTTCTGCTTTCCCATATTGATATAAAGAATTATGCTAATAATTTTCCTATAACTAAATGAATATTGCACCAGAGAATAAAACCAACATAAATACAGTATGATATATTAATATTCACCTAAAGTCTTCTTGCAGGTAGTTTATTTTTCTACCTGTATTCATGAGTGAGATTAGACTGTGGTTTTCTTTTTTTAAGCTGTATTTTTCAGGATTATGCTAGCATCATAAAATGATTTGAGAAGCTTTTATGTTCTCTGAAACATTTTCTAAGACAGAGTATTTGTCCCTTGGGTTTGTGGAAATTTGTCTGTGTAACCATATTGGCTTGGTTCTCTTTAAAAGGTACTTCATCGACAACTTTCTGTTGCTTTTGTGGCTATTGATCTGTTTAGTTTTATTTTCTTCTTAAATCATGTTTTCTTTTCTTTGGAGAGTCATTCATATCTTTGAGTGTTTAGAATTTATTAGGATAAAACAGTAGATAATGTTTTCTTATAACTTGAAAAGCCTTTGACATATTTTTGTTATGTCTTCTTTTATTATCAAGTTCTTCAGTTTATTTACTTCTCTTTAAAAGACCAGAGCTGGGTATGAAACATTTTCTTAAATTTTCAAAGGGTTATTGTTGTTAGGCTGTAGGCATCACAATCACTGGGGTGGCTGGTTTTAAGTGGACAGTCCTGGATACCACTCTCCCCGCTTGAGTCAGCACATTTTAATAATTCCCCCAAGTGACCTTTCAGTACAGGAAATTTTGAGAACTGATCTAGAGGGTTCTCTTTTTTTGCAACACTTTTTCTTGGATGTATTAATCAGTTAGTTCTACCAAGTTATTTTCTGACTTCTATTCAGTTTGTGGCTCAGATTTTATATCTTAATTACTTTTTTCTTGTTATATTTCTAGCTTCTATGCTTGAATATCTGTTTAACTTTGTCTGCTTTACAGTGTTTAGGGATGAAAGCATTTTATTATAAATCTGTGTCTCAATATTACTTGGCATAAAATATAGTCACATTTAAAAAACTCATTAACTATTATACTACTTGGCACAAAATATTGTCATATTTTTAAAAAATTAACTATCTGCGGTTCTGACGTGTCAGCAACATAGGTGTTAATTTTATCATTGTTTTTTAATATTCTGTATTTTTAGTTTTGACATATTCATTTTTATCACTTAAATTAAGTTATATTTAATTTCCCAATTTTTTGTTTGTACCTTTTAAGTTAATTTACACTTTTGATTCATTGTGATGAAAGAACAGCTTTCTTTTAAAAATATACTGAAGGTCATTCTGTTGTAATACATGATTACGTCTAATCATAAAATAACACTAAAAGGAATATTAATTGTAATATTAAGATTCTCTGTGTATCTATTTATTTTGTCTGTTTGAATGGACAGAGAATGAGTTATGTTAATATTTCCTACCCTGTTATGTTTCTTCATTTATTTATCTTTCACTGTATGTGTTAATACTTTTTTTTCCCTGAGATGGAGTCTCGCTCCGTTGCCCAGGCTGGAGTGCAGTAGCATGACCTCAGCTCACTGCAACCTCCACCTCCTGGGTTCAAGCGATTCTCCTGTGTCAGCCTCCTGAGTAGCTGGGATTATAGGAGCCCACCACCACACCTGGCTAATTTTTTTGTAGTTTTAGTAGAGATGGGCTTTAACCATGTTGGCCAGGCTGGTCTCGAACTCCTGACCTCAGGTGATCCACCTGCCTCAGCCTTCCAAAGTGCTGGGATTACAGGCATGAGCCACTGTACCTAGTCGTTAGTACTTCATTTTTTGCTACATTAAACCTCTCTAATTTGCAGGTTCTTCATTTATGATTTAAGGGTAATGCTTACTCCACAGACTTTATTAATGCTCAGATGTCATGACAGAGTCATTCTTGACACAGTCCTTGCATCTGCTCAGTAGAAAAGGATGTATATAGGTATGTGTTTCCCTCCTTCCTTCCTTTTTATCCCTCACCACCTCATATAGTTTGGCTCCGTCCCCATCCAAATCTCATCTTGAATTTTTGCTCCCATAATCTGCATATGTCATGGGATGGACCCAGTGGTAGGTAATTGAGTCATAGGGTCAGGTTTTTCCCTTGCTGTTCTGGTGATAGTGAATAAATCTTCATGAGAACTGATGGTTTTATAAAAGGGCAGTTCCTCTGCACATAGTCTCTGGCCTGCTGCCATGTAAGACCTGCCTTTGCTCCTCTTTTGCCTTCCACCATGATTGTGAGGCCTCCCCAGCCATGTGGAGCTGCGAGTTCATTAAACCTCTTTTCCTTTATAAATTACCCAGTCTTGGGTGTTTCTTGATAGCAGTATGAAAATGGACTAATACGCTACCCATATATGTTCTCTCATATAGTTTTATGCTTTTGATGGATTTTCCTTTTTTAAGTTATTTGAGAGGAATGCATTTTTTTTTTTTTTTTTTCACTAATATCTACCTTAAATTTTAAAAAAACATAAACATATATTTTCCTATCATTACTTTGTTATAAGAAAAAGTACATGGATATCCACTTTTAAAATTCACAGTATTTACTTAATTTTATTTCCTTTGATCACCATTCTCCCTGTGTTTTGTTTTGGCATATTATTTCCTTTTATGTTTACATATTTCTCTACTTTTTTTTTTTTTATAAATTACTGGTACCATTTGCATTCTCTTTTATGACAGGATTGACAATAGCTTTTTTTTTCATGTTGATATTGACTCTGTATGTGAAAGAATACTGTCTTTACATACAAACATCTGAGGGCTCTTTCATACCTGTCACTGTTCTCTATTTTAAATCATGAATGAACAACTTGTGTGGTTATGTAATTCTTGAATTACAGTATTGCTTCCTTTTGGAAGGTTTGAAGCCAATCTGATATTACCCCCCACACTTTGTAGCCTTTTAATTTCGCTGCTTTTGAGATTATTTCTTAAGTTCTTATACTTTAAAGTTGAACTAGGGTATGGATGGGCACTGTGGCTTATGCCTGTCATCCCAGCACTTTGAGAGGCCAAGGCTAAGGATTGCTTGAGTCCAGGCATTCGAGATCAGCACAGTGAGACCCTGTCTTTACCAAAAAAAAAAAAAAAAAAAAAAAAAATTTAGCTGGGGAGGGGGGCCCCAATATGTGATCCCAGCTACTTGGGAGGCTGAGGTGGGAGGATCACTTGAGCCCAGGATGTCGAGGCTGCAGTGAGCTGTGATCACACCACTGCACTCCTGCCTGGGCAATGGAGTGAGACTCTGTCTCAAACAAACAAACAAAAAGTTGAACTAGAGTATGGCTGGATGTTGGGCAGTTTTTATAAATTTTGTCCTTTACTGAATATTGGTTTATCATTTTTCTACTCCATACATAGCTTTTCCTTCTTCTTCATCTGTTTTTGTCTTTTCTTTGGTACACAGGAAGTTTGTTTTCTACTGATTGGTTCTATTGTTTGTTTATTCTTATGAAAACTGAAATTCTACTATTCTAAAAGTTTCAACTTCAGTAAACCATTTCCTTAAAGAAACCGAGCTTCCCTTAAATCCTGCTCCCTCCTCAGGTGATCCTCCCCTGCTCCTTTACAAAATCCTATTCTATTCTGTCGTGTCTCTTGTTCTATAGAGAAACAAAGGTGAATTTAAGAATTTGCTTCCTGAAACAATTCCTTTCAAAAATTTGTTTTTCTCCATATTACTTTGTGTTTTAAACTTATTTTTTTCCTGTTAACTCATCTTTGCCTAACAAGAGGTCTGTCTGCTCAGAGCAGTTTATGTCCCTGTCCTACAGGATAGCCAGTGGGCTTCTCTCAGACCTTGTCCTGGAGCATTAATTGATAGACACCAACACTACAGGTGAAAGATGCTAGAAGTTAAAAGGCAATCAGAGCAGAAGATGGAGCTGCACGTAATCCAGCACACAAGTTTGTGTCTGCCGTCCGTCGCTCCCTCTGCAGTTGCATCCGTAGTGCCAGACCTGATGTGGAGTGTCTTACGTTTTTGCTTTGACCATAACACCTGGTTTGTGCAATAGCTCTGTCTAATGTGCGTTTTGGTACCTCAGCATTTGACAGAAAGAAAAGGCCCTAGAACACTTCTGATTTTCTGCTTGTAAAAGAGGCTGTGTGAGTGTTGGGTCTTCTAGCACAGCTGCTCTGAGTTATGCTAAATAGTGTGCGTCCCATCTTCTTCCTTGGCCTGTCCGCACTTCCAACTCTCAGCTCTGCAAATTAAGATGCGTTAATGGAATTCTGCCAAAAACCTTTTATTTACATCCCACAATTCTGGGGAGTTTTTTGGCTGTGAGTCTGTTTTTTTCAACTCTTCATGTCTTTTAAAATTAGGTTCCGTATTCAATGTATACAGGAGAAATTGCTCAAGGTTTCTGGCCTCTTGGTGGTGTGCTTCCTTAGTTTATAGTGTTGATGCAGGATTTTCTACAGTTATATACTTACTGGTCATTACAGTTGGGGTTCCATAAGCCTATAGTATTTTTTTCAGTTAAGGCAGAACCAAGTGAGAGGAAGATACACGAATGATGAGGATCACACACTGCTTAATTATGATAAAGCTGTTTTGACTGTGGCAAGATTGACAATTGAGCATGCTAATGCTTTTTCCTTAGTGAGGCTTCCACACCCAGTCATAAACAGCGTGGCTGCCGTCCTCTCCTGAAGAGAGAAACTGTCTAGCTGCTACGTGGCCAAGAGAGCATACCAAAACACACACTGTCTGCAGGCAAGCAAATCCCAAAGAGTGTCAGGGGCTAAGCCACATGCCTAGCTCCAGCCCCAGCTCACAAATCTAGCCTGTCTCTCCTTTTCCCTCAGGCGCATCAATTCAGGGGCCACGAGAGTCTAGCAATGTTACTTTAAGAGCAACTTAAGATGTAAATGGTAGGCCAGGCATGATGGCTCTCTCCTGTGATGCCAGCATTTTGGGAGGCTGAGACGGGTGAATCACCTGAGGTCAGGAGTTTGAGACCAGCCTGGCCAACATACTGAAACCCCCATCTCTACTAAAAAAATACAAAAATTAGCCAGGCGTGATGGCGGGTCCCTGTAATCTCAGAGACTCAGGAGGCTGAGGCAGGAGAATCACTTGAGCCTGGGAGGCAGAGGTTGCCGTGAGCCGAGATCGTGCCACTCCACTCCAGCCTGGGTGACAGAGTGAGACTCTATCTCAAACCAAAAAAAAAAAAACATGTAGGAGGTAACTACTGAACAATTATGACAGCAACCTACCAGGTTGTGTACAAGCCGTTATCTTGTCTAGTGTTTCTGGAGCATAAAAGTCAGAAGTGATGTTAAAGACACTTATTATTATTTTGAAATGGAGTCTTGCTTTGTCGCCCAGGCTGGAGTGCGGTGGCACCATCTCAGCTCACTGTAGCCTCCACCTCCTGGGTTCAAGTGATTCTCCTGCCTCAGCCTCCTGCGTAGCTGGGATTACAGGTGTGCACCACCACAACCAGCTAATTTTTGTATTTTTAGTATGAACGGGGTTTCACCATGTTTGCCAGGGTGGTCTTGAACTCCTGACCTCAGTGACCCACTTGCCTCAGCCTCCCAAAGTGCTGGGATTACAGGCATGAGCCACCATGCCTGGCCAAGACACTTATTTTTATGGATAGATGAGTTTTGTTTTCTTTTAATATAGTTCTCTCATCCCTGAAAAACCAAGATGCCTATATTCTAAGTGACTTTTTATTGAAAATGACATATTTTACCTTAAGTATAAAACTCTACTATGAGAGTTTAAGTTGTGTGTGGGTGCGAATCCCCATAGAATTTAAGTGTCCTTGAGTAATTTATTATGATACCCTTAATAAAATGTGTAACTGCAAGTCAAATTGTGACTTTTACTTGAGTTTGCCTAGGAAACGATAAGCCTTCCAATCTGTGAATTTAGTATCCCATTTAATATAACGTGACTGTGGTATATGGTTAGACAATTAAATTTCATAGACATGCATTTGATGATTTGATTTCCTTCTGGTCATTCTGAGTCTATTTATAAGAGTATCTCAAAGATTTAGGGTTTCGGATTTTCAAATATGTTTTACTCTATTGCAGAAAATTAGAAGAACTGAGCACTCTGTTTTATAGTTCAGTAGGATTTTCCCATCTGTTTAAAGGTTCGGTAACTTTCTTAGATAGAATGTGGCATGCGTAAGAAGATGCGTTGATTCTCAAAGCAAGTTAAATAGACTCAACCCCCTGACTTTACGCTGAGTCATTCCTCCGGTAATTTTATCTTTCATTTGTGTAAGAAAAGCCAGGGGGAAGATTGATTTGTCCCGAGCACTTAATCTAAATGAGCCTATCACTCTTTTATCACATAGCTGTACTTTATTTTATTGTTTAGATACACGGTCTCCCTGTGTTGCCCAGGCCAGACAGGAACTTCTGGGCTCAAGTAATCCTCCTCCTTCAGCCTCTGGAGCTGCTTGGATTACACAGTGTACTTTAAATATAACCTTTATGACTATCTAAAATTATCTTATGTAGTTGTTTCCTTGCTTATTATCTGTTTGCCCTGTCAAAACTAAGTTCTCCCAGACCAAGTACCAAATGTCTGGATCACCAAAATACTCCTAGCTAGGAGCACATAGACCTTGGCTAATCAATAAACTATTTTGTAAAACAAACAAAAACAAAAATAAACAAACAAAACAGAGTTGTTGCAGGGTGCAGTGGCTCCGCCTGTAATCCCAGCACTTTGGGAGGCTGAGGGGGGTGGATCACGAGGTCAGGAATTTGAGACCAGCCTGGCCAACATGGTGAAACGTTTTTAGTCTCTACTAAAAATACAAACATTAGCCAGGCGTGGTGGTGGCACTCACCTGTAATCCCAGCTACTCAGGAGGCTGAGGCAGGAGAATTGTTTGAACCTGGGAGGCTAGGTTGCAGTGAGCTGAGATTGCGCCACAGCACTTCAGCCTGTGCAACAGAGCGAGACTCTGTCTCAAAAAAAAAAAAAAAAAAAAGTTGTTGAATGCAAGCGAGTTTGCCTAGAGCCTTTATCCAATTGGGCACAGATCAGAAATCAGTAGCTTACAGTATCTTACCAGAAAGCATTTGATACCTTCAGTATCTTTTTTGGTCTTTTAATTAAATAAGTGAAACATTTATAAATTGTGTTTTAAATAATAACCTGAGATTCTGACTTCCCTTGAAAACTTAAGGCCTTATTACCATGTGGCACCATCAGCAGGAAGGAGATAATGCTGTCACTTATCAATTAGATGGGCCCAAGTTTTTTTTTTTTTTTTTTTTAACTGCTTGGTCACTGGAAGTTTTGATTTGGTACCCTTGCTTTCAAACCAGTCCTTAATTTTATTATAACCAAGAACAAATAATGATATAACTAGATGCAATACTTTTAAATTTGATAACTATAATGTAAATTATATTGATATATGCATCAAAGATAAATAATTCTGTAGGACAGAAAGGTTATGCATAAATAACTAACGAAAAATAGAAAGTGATGAGTGCTATTTTAGTAGAACTCCATTTAACTTATATGAATTTAAATATCTAGGATGTGTACCAAAAGGGTGGGGAGGGGAAGCAGATAGGAAAGGAAGTAGGTAGATAGGAAAGAAAGTAGATAATCAAGAAAGGAAAGCAGTAGTGAGGGAGATAGGTGCCATTGTATGGGTTCTGTCTATACCATGCCATATTTGCACTAGAATATGGGCAAGTGAATCTTCTGTTCTCACAGATTGTCTTTCAATTGGATATTTAGATGCATTTTTTTCTTCCTTGGCACCATGGTGCTTAAATGTAAATTTCCTGCTGCATTTGCTGTTTAACTGAATGAACAGGAATTTGTTTCCAGCTTGGGAGAAAAATGGGCTAGACTTGACTTAAGAGTTACTGTTTATCTGGATAAGGGATTCCAGAGAGTTATCTTGGCTAGACCAAAAGTTTGCTTTGCATGCTGACCCAACTTCATGCATTTTATCTATGTGTACATTTAAATTGCTGTGGCATACCAGAGGAAAAGGTTTTAACTTTTAAGCTGCAGCATCTGGGACTGCTTTATAGAGGAGACAGCATTTTGAGTGGAGCCTTGAAAGACTGTGGAAGTACTGTTTTATCTAATATTGTAGCCAGTAGCCACATGTGACAATTAATTTAAAACATTTTTATAATTCTATCTTCACTTACGCTAACTACATTTCAAGAACCCTGTCAACTCTTGTGAGCAGTGGCTACCATTTTGGAAACTGTAAAATATTTCCATCATTGCAGAAAGTTCTACTGACAGCATTGGTATACAGTCTGCATCACAGCACCAGGTAGAAAAATGTTGGCTTCTGTAAAGTGGAGTAGTGAGTAGTTAACTTCTTAGAGTTAATTATCCCTGTCTCTCTTCCTGGCCCACCATCCACTCCCTGGAATAAATTTAATTCTTTTTTTTTTTTTTTCCCTGGAACCAAAAGCTAAGCCAAATAATGTTACTTTCCCAAGAAAATTCTGGAATTTTACACCTATTTAAATTCTATGCTGGGTGCTTTTTTAAGCTAATGATCTGTGGAAATTATTTTGGTGTTGACACAAATGGGAAAAGAGTGTTAGAGTCAGGGGAGAGAGCTCTCTTTCCTAGGTATAAAAGAAAAAAAAAAAAAGGATAATTATTAATTACTTTAGAAAATTGTCTTTCTGCTTCCTTATTTACAAAGGTTTGAAAGAAGGTATTTTTTCTTTGTGTTTAAATATGGTTTGGTATTTTGATGAATATGTAATTTACAGTTTTCTTCATAAAATTTATAGGCCATGTTGGTTTTTTGATGGAAAATGGAGCCCAAGTGAAAATGTTATATGTTGCTTTGCTGCTTCTAAACTTTCTCCCACCACACTTCTCCTCACTGTTATTCCTGAGTTAGTTATGTTGGTTGTCACCAGTGACTACAGCTTCTATGTCTTTTTGGCAGTTTTAGAGTCTTGTTTCAAATTGTAGATAGTCAAAAGCTTGACAGTGATTTATCTGCTCAACCTAAATGTTCTTTTGATTGTATTGCAGTTTGTGATAAAATATGTGTTGATTTCTGATAAATAATTAATATTACTCAGACTGTTGGAGTTTCCTAGGTAGTGGTTTATGTCCTAAGGACTGAAGAAAATTTGTCTAGCATGTAATTTATCCACAGCAAAATACGAAGTGGTATTTCTTTTTCTTAGACCTAGTCTCGCTCTGTCACTCATGCTGGAGTGCAATGGCACGATCTCGGCTCACTGCAACCTCTGCCTCCCGGGTTCAAGTGATCCTCCTGCCTCAGCCTCCTGAGTAGCTGGGATCACAGGTGTGTGCCACCAGGCCCAGCTAATTGTTGTATTTTTAGTAGAGGCGGGGTTTCGCCATGTTGGTCAGGCTGGTCTCGAACTCCTAACCTTGTGATCCGCCCGCCTCAGCCTCCCAAAGTGCTGGGCTTACAGGCATGAACCACCACGCTCGGCCAGTGATACTTCTTTAGCGGATATTAATGCTGGAGCCCTAAAGCGACTCCGGGAGCCCTTCCCTAACCATTTTCTTAAAGCAGAGGTAACATTTTTTTTTCTTTTTCTTTTGGTAGTCCAGAGATGAGAATTTTAGGGAAGATTTTTCTGTGGGAATGAAAAGAATAATCCCTCATTGTGGTATAAGCTATGTATATGTATTTTTAAAATGTAATAATTTGATATAGTTTAGAATTGATATTGCCCTGCCAATGGTTAGGAAGAATACTCATCCAACATGTTTTAACTTTTTCCTCTATGATTTAAGAAATGAAGAACAATGAAGAGAATTAAAGAAAAGATAATTTATTCAGCAGTTTACAGGTTGATGTTGTTATATATATGTGTGTGTGTATATATGTATACATATACGCATATATATACACACATATGTGTATATATGTACACATGTGTACACAAATATATGTGTGTATATATGTGTGTATGTGTATAAGTGTGTATGTGTATATATGGTACCAAAATAGCAGTGACCTCAATGTGATAGAAGTTTATTTCTTGTTTATAAAATTTTTGTTTAGTGTCCAGGTGTGGTGGCTCATGCTTATAATCCCAGCACTTTGGGAGGCTGAGGAAGGTGGATCACCTGAGGTCAGGAGTTTGAGGCCAGCCTGGCCAACGTGGTGAAACCCCGTCTCTACTAAAAATACAAAAATTAGGTGGGCATGGCGGCATGCACCTGTAATCCCAGCTACTCGGGAGACTGAGGCCGGTGAGTTGCTTGAACTGGGGAGGTGGAGGTTGCAGTGAACCGAGATTGTGCCACTGTACTCCAGCCTGGGTGAAAGGGTGAGACTGTCTCAAAAAAAAAAAAGAAAAAAAAATTCTCAAAAAAAAAAACAAAAAAATTTTTTTTTTTTTTTTTTTTGTCTGGGGATGATAAAGTTCCTTTGAGCCATCCTCAAGAGCAGGCTTTCATCTCATGTCTTAGATGCCTGCCGTGCCCTCCAGCATGTCTCCAGTGTGGGGTATGCAGAGGTGATGGGAGTGGTGGCACCCACTTTTCTCTAAGGGCAAGACCTGAAAGTTTATTACTTCCGCTGTCTCTCCTTTGCTGCAGTTTGCTCACATGGCCACCACCAGCTGACAAGGAGGGTGAGAAACAGTCGTTAGGTATTCATGTCCTCAGCCCCAACTGAGTGTTGTATTCTAAAGGAATAAGGGGAAAAATCTATCAGGGACAAGTTGCTTCTGCCACAAATCAACTAATTGTGAGTCTTGCCATTGGTAAGACACCAAAATGTCATTAGTAAACCAGGGTTTATTTGACTATTAGTAACACAATTTAACCACAATGAAGAAAATTAAAGCAGGTGGTGCTTACTTTTTAGGTCCTTTGTGAAATAAAGATAGCAACAAGATTCCCGGCCAAGCACAGTGAGTCACACCTGTGATCCCTGCACTTGGAGGCCGAGGCAGAAGGATTGCTTGAGCCTGGGAGTTTGAGCCGGCCTGGGCAACATAGCAAGACCTTGTCTTTATAAAAAATTTTTAAAAAAAACAGCCAGGCATGGTGGTGTGTGCCTCTGGCCTCAGCTATTCGGGAGGATAAGGTGGGAGGATTGTTTGAGCCTTGGAGATTGAAGCTGTGTTGAACTGTGATTTCACCATCGCACACCAGCTTGGGCAACAGAGCGAGATCCTGCCTCCAAAAAAAAAAAAAAAAAAAGAGAGAAACAAGATTTCCATACTCAGGAACTAGGAGTGAAGCGTATAGAGAGGAAACTGTGTGAGACGTGCAAATGGAAGTTAGGAGAGGGCATGTAAAGTAATTAGAGCTGATATTAGGCCTCATGAAATACATGGAGTTCTAAGTAACGAATAATGGTCATTGAAATTTTCACAATCTCAAAAGAAAATATTTTACTGGAGAATAAAAATGTTCTGCTTGAGGCCAGCCTTAGTCTCTAAGAGCAATAAAAGCCCGTGATATATAATGATGCTCGTATTTCTTCCATTTTCAATAGCACTGTGGTAGGGAAAGTAAATGTACCAACTCATATCTAGTGGAAGGAGACAAAATTCTGCTCGGTTTCCTTTTATGCTTCGTTTGAGTTTTTTCTCTGACACATTTATAATTTTTTAGTTTCTTTAGTCTCTAGTTGAGGGCTTGGCAGATTTTCATTTTTTGAGAGGACCGTGTTCTTTCATTTTGAGAGGAAGCAGAATTTCCTCTCAAAGTTGTGCATGCATGGGTTGCCTGTGTGTGCACGCATAAAACCCAATTTCTGGTTTTACAAAGAAAATCAGTTATGTATATGTATAGAGTATCCCATTGAATTGAACTGTTATTGAGTTTCCAGTGATACTTACATAAATATTAATATTAGCTAACATATCTTAGGACTTTCTTGGCTTATTCATGTTAGCATTTTTGAATCTGCTTGCTTTATGTTTAGGTCACTTTTTTTCAACATACATATGCAAAATGTAATGTAGCATGAACTAAAGAGAGGAAAAGGCCAACCTAGGCCTTCCTGATGGTTCCTGGGCGTTACCAAATGGTGCGGTGCTATAAACGGTCTACAGGGAATGGCAGACAAACATCCTATGTCCACTCTGAGTATGTGCTGGACTTGAGATTACCTGTGCTTTTTATTCCCTGCTTGGTATTTAGTTTGGACACCAAAATCTGCTGGGTAAATGAGTATCATACTAAACAAGCTTTAAAAGGTAGACTTGGTCAGGTATGGTGGCTCTTGAATGTAATATCAGGACTTTGGGAGGCCGAGATGGGAGAATCACTTGAACCCAGGTGTTTGAGACCATCCTGGGCAACAGAAAGATGTTGTCTCTAATGAAAAAAAAAAACAAAAAAAGAATCTGGGTGTGGTGGCACATGCCTCTAGTCCCAGCTACTTAGGAGGCTGAGGTGTGAAGATTGCTTGAGCTCTGTAGTGAGCTGTGATCATACCAGTGCACTCCATTCTGGGCAACAGAGTGAGAGCCTGTCTCAAAACAAAAATATTACTAGCTAGTGGTTGTGGCTCACACCTGTAGTCCCAGTTACATGGGAGAATAAACTGGGAGGATTGCTTGAGCCCAGGAGTTTGAGGCTGCCACAAGCTATGATCATGCCACTGTACTCCAACCTGGGTGAGACAGACCCCATCTCTAAAAAAAATAAATAAGTAAATAAACGAAGGTATACCTTAAACTGCCCTGAAATCAGAAGCCAGCCAACACACTTTGATCTACATGGTGCCCTGTTTGTCTGGGTTGCACAGCTCTAGGGGATACCATATGCATAGATTTTATTTATGGTGAAATCCGTAAAACCCCCATGGAGTTGAACATGAAGTCTCTGTTCACACTCTTGATTTGCTATCTTAGGTATAGTATGTTATAGCTAAGATGGCTTTATCATTTATTGTCCAAGCCAGAGCACTTTTTAGAGTGAAAGGGGACAGATTTTATAACCATACTAGAATAGCAGGCATGCACTTGGACTCTTTTGGGAATGTAGACATTTATAGTTCTTCTACTTATTGCAATCAATATAGGACTGGTTGGTTTAAGATAGGTTAAATATGCTTTTCTCTTTAAAAATTTCTATTGGTGTAGCAAGGGAGTAAAACATAATAGAATCAAAATGAAATATGCTAATAATGATTCTCTCTTTCCATATTGTTTAATTTCTAAAAGAAATCTTTAGAGGTTGTATTTCTTTTTCAGGGTTTTTTTTGGCCATCTTTACAGAGGATTCAAAATGTTCTGCTCTTTTATGTGTCCACATCTAAGTTTCTCCAGCTGCTAAACTGTTAAACTTATATTGAATTCTAGTGAGGTTTTCCCAATAAAATGTTCTGGAGAGTATTACATGTCTTTTAAAAATTCTTTAAATTTGAAGTTGCCTTGCTCACAAACTGCCAGTAGCAAACGATTATATACCATCTCATTCCAAATGCCTATTCTTGGCTTTGCATCTCTCTTTATACTAGCTCCATTTCCCATTCCCTCAGCTGAAATTTTTGCTCTTGCAGTTTCATCTCTTCAATGGCTCCTAAATTGTTGATGCTCACGCTTTGTTTCCATTGGTTTTCACCATGATTTGCCATTTTCTCTTTCTGCCTGCCCAGATGCTTCCCTTTCTTCCAAGGCCCGTGTCCTCTGCCTGCTCTCTTTGTGGGGGCTGTACCCCATAATCTAGTGACTCAATTTTATTTTCAGTAATTTGGGTATATTATGAAACATATTTTTCACCCAGATACAAGGATTAAATTTGGTCATATATAAAGATTACTCTTTGAATTATAAAATACTATGTAAATGTTCTTCAGTATTACTCTAGTCTTTTATTTTTGCTCAGATTTTATTATGGTCTGCTAATTATTTTATGTACAATAGTCTCACCTCTCCAAAATACCATATATAGCTTAAGGGCAGAGACCATATCTAAAGTTTCATTATTCCCCAATAATGCCTAGAGATGTGATGAACACAGAGAGGCAAATAATTTATTATTTATTTAAATATTGAACATTTTACGTCTGTCCCCCATCTTCCCTGTTCTTCAGTTTCATCCTTCTGACAAAGTTTGAAATAAGATTTGCTAAGTATTAAACTGGAGGGTTCTTTTTATTGTGGTTGTCAGTCAATTAAGAATTCTCATGGCCAGGCCCGGTGGCTCACGCCTGTAATCCCAGCACTTTGGGAGGCGGAGATGAGCAGATCACCGTTTCAGAAGATCAGGACCATCCTGGCTGACATGGTGAAACCCCATCTCTACTAAAAATACAAAAAATTAGTCAGACGTGGTGGCATGCACCTGTAGTCCCAGCTACTTGGGAGGCTGAGGCAGGGAAATTACTTGAACTCGGGAGGTGGAGGTTGCAGTGAGCCAACATCGCACCACTGCCCTCCAGCCTGGGTGACAGAGCAAGACTCTGTCTCAAAAACAAGAAAAAAATCTCGCACAGCCTGAAACTTAAAGGCTGAGTAGCTCTCTGGACAAATAATAATAGCAGAGGAAGGCATTCCAGACAGAGCATAACATATGCAAAGACAAGGACCCAACATCGTGGCAGGGTAGAAAGCGTGAGGAAGTCTGAAATGGTTGAGTGCGTGCTAGGTGATGATATCTTTAATGGTGGGGGCTGAAGTGAGAAGAGTTGGCGAGGGCAGAAGCTGATGGGCTTGCCGATGGAGAGACACTGAAGGATTTAGGCAGGGGATGTCAGGATATATTAAATAAATCAGTCTGATGTCACTCATATAAGATAGCAAATAAGAATGTTTCATGCAATAAGCCATTCAGGTGTAACTCACATTTATTAGAAACTTGATATTTGGGGCACAGCTGTACATTGTAAAACCTACCAAGATAAACTTATGATTAATATCTCTGTTATTCTGTGATCAGCAAGTATAGATTAACCAAGAATAGTAAAGATGTGATAATAGATGAGATTGGTTCACAATTTCACTTAGTGTAGCTATTAAACAAAATAACTATAGTTCTAGGCTGGGGTGTGGTGGGGCACGCCTATAATCCCAGCACTTTGGGAGGCAGAGGTGGGTGAATCACCTGAGGTCAGGAGTTCGAGACCAGCCTGACCAACATGGTGAAACCCTATCTCTACTAAAAACTAGAAAAATTAACCGGGTGTGGTAGCACATTCCTGCTGTCCCAGCTACTCTACTCAGGAGGCTGAGACAGGAGAATTGCTGGAACCAGAAGGTGGAGGATGCAGTGATTCAAGATTGTTCCACCTCTCTCCAGCCTGGGCAACAGAGCGAGACTCTGTCTCAAAAAAAAAAGGAAATT
>NW_016805223.1:2322149-2324791 GCF_001698545.2 Rhinopithecus bieti | reverse complement strand
TTTTTTTTTTTTTTTTTTTTTTTTAACTTGGCTTAATGGGCTTTCTGGTTGCAAACATTTTTTGTTTTCTAGTTGCAGTGTGGTGTGGAAGAGTTTTTTTAATAGGGTTATGTCTCATGTTTTTGTTACAAAGAAACTTTTTATTTTAGAAAGCAGGGCTAGAATAATGACTGTTAGCTTTTATTTTGAGTTTTCTAAACTACAGTTTCTTTTTGAGTTATCTTGGAAAAATGTTGCTTTTGCAATTTTAGATATTTTTGACCTTAACTGAATTGCTGATATAATAAAATCTCTTCCGGTTCAGAGTAGCTGAAACTTTTCCCAAGATGGATTTGAGCAAAAGCAGGATTAAAAACAAGACAACAAACAAAATAGGACTTGAGAGTGTCATTGATGAGTAGATCACAATTAATAGGCTTCAAAATGCTGAAAATATATCTCTCAAACTTTTCAAAATCAAATTTCTGCAATTGTCTTGCAGTAATTTGAAGAAGGAAGAATTTTTATTGCTAGGAGAATGGAAAAACCAACAGTCCTATAGTACATTTTAAGAAAAGGGTTCTTTGTCACATTTGAATAGAGTATGTGTGTGGAGTTTGCTCTTTATTTTTTTTTCTAGCATAAAAAAAATCTACAAGTTGGCAGTTGGTTGCACAGATTTCCTCTTTGTGGTGGAAATACTGGGATGTTGTGGGGGAAAACCGCAGCCCATCTTAACACAGATGCTAATTGTGTTCTGTAATTCTTCTTGGTTGCCATTGCGATGTTCTTAGCTGCCTTTTATTTGTTGTTTCTCCAGGACAGAAGTGATTACTAATTACCTATCATGCTACAGTGAAGAAGTAGGCCATTTGGTTTTCTTTTCTTTTTCTTTATTTTCTCTATTATTGTTGTTATTATTATTATTATTATTATTATTTGGAGAGGAAAGTGAAAGGCGGCTTAGAGGTTTTAATGCTGCTGCTCATCTCTACATGCCTAAGCTGCTTCTCTAATTTACATGGGTACCTTGGGCATTGTCCTGTGGGGCTGGGGTAGTTTGACCTCCTCTTTAGTTTAGTGACCCTTGTCATCTTGCTCTTCATTCCTGGGGCCTGTTTAATGCTAATTAGGCCTTCAACCAGTTGCTGTTTACAACTGGGTGCTTTAGAAAGCAGGGCCTTCTCCAAAGACCACATTGGTGGTCTTAAGCTAAATTGGTAGAATTGAAGACCCCCCATCCCCAGAGAAAAGCCTCTTAACACTTCTATTTATTTAAAAATATGTAACAGTCACACCATTAACATAAATAAATAAACAATGAAGGATTGAATATTTGACTCTGATGCTTCCTAATGATGGCTGGATGCTCCTTAGGAAAACTTAACTTTGAGGTCCTAAAAAAACACATCATCTCAGCCTCCCCTCCCACTGTGAACATTGGATAAAGATAAGGCAAGAGTGTTGAAAAAGAGAGGACAGTTAAATGGTCCAAGTTAGGGAATATTTATATTATGTTTATCTACTATTTGATTAAACTGATTGAACAAAAGGACAAAATTCAGTGGACTCTGTGTATGATATGTATCTGATTGTGCTAAATATAGGTTCTCAGAATTGATTACAGGCTTTATTCAGTAGATATTTTATCTGCATTTCAGCTGGGAGCTTTGCTGGCCTTCCTAGTGTTTAGATAAAGGAAGGATCAGGAACTCCAAACAGACCTCTTTGGCCAATACTGTCTCTAATACTCCTCCTGCTTGATTTTGTGGAAGTATTAACTGATGTTTGTACAAGTCAAAGATCTCACTCCTGATCGCTTTGGAGAGCTGATTATAAAGGCACATTTTGAAACAAAACTTTTGAGGTCAGCGTTTGGCATAGTCATTGAAGCACACTATCTCCAAGTAGAGGACAATGAAAATAAATCGGTGTCCTATGGACATTGATATTTTCTACCCTTTCTAGACTGAGTACAATGTGGATGGCTATTTATGGAGTTACGATTCAAGGCTTGTGTGATGCACAGTGCCTTTGAGTTACTTCTAAGTAGCCTCTTTTTTCCTAATTTTGATAATGTGACATTTATTGCAATGAAATTAACAAAAATTATTGAATGTTCCTTTTTGCACAGAGACAAGATACGGAGTTTATAGAGGGAAATGCCTTCATTTAGTTTTTCATGGGTACAATAAATATAATGTTGACAAGCTACTTTGCTTGATAAACTTGTTTATGTAGTTTCTTTCACAATGAAAACAAGGTACATTAGAATTTTTGATTAGAAATTGGATGCTAAATGGGTTTGAATAATTTCCTGGACCTTGAGGGAAATTAGTAGGTATTTAAAAAAGCAAATAGGGCTGTCCATTTAAATAGAAGTCCTTAGAACAATTCATAGTATTAAAACTATTTTTGTATTGGTGTTAGGTAGGTTTTCAGCCTTTAAATAATTTTTTGTAGCTGTTTTTACAAAAAGGTATATGCTGGTGTGTGTGTGTGTATGTGTGTATGTATGTATGTGTGTGTGCGCACATGTGTGTTTGTATGTATCTGAGAGAGAGGTGGGGGGAGGCCCAGACAGAGTGCTTCTAAGCCTTCCTAAAGACCATCCCTTGCCTCTCGTCTCCTTCTCAAAAAAAAAAAAAAAAAAAAAAAAAAAA
>NW_016805223.1:2309868-2320431 GCF_001698545.2 Rhinopithecus bieti | reverse complement strand
AAAAAAAAAAAAAAAAAAAAAAAAAAAATGAGAAGGGGTTGGCTGGAGGCAAACCTTCCCTTTTGTTGCCATTGATCTGACACTAGGATATTTTGTAGTCCAGTGAGTAGAAATGTGTCCCAGCTGTAAGATTCTGATAGTGGATTTTTCTTCAGTAAGCTACTGATTTTTCTTTGTGCCTAAATTCACATTCTTCTAAGTGGAGGATTGACATTTATGATTTCATCTGGGTTTAAAATCTGGCTGGAAGTATGGTTGTGTGTTTAATGCAAATTCAGGGGAAGAGTGCTTCCTACTAAGTTGTCATTTCATGAATAATTTAGCTTACTTAGGATCTTCAAGGGAGTGATTTTTGTCTCAAGGGTACAAGCTTCTGTAGTAAATGAAGCAAAGGAATGGAGGAGCAACTGGAAAGGGTGGTGGGGAGGAGGATCAAAGCAGCGATCAACCTCAAATGGTTCTCTCCTAGTCTTGGTTTGCTCAATTGTTGAAATACAGGATTACACCTGTCTCTGCCTGCTACGTCCAAGATTGTGATACATGAGAATGTTTATAACAATACTCTACAAGTTGTAGAATGGAGTACATGGATGATGAGAATTCTCATTATAGCTGTATTTTCCATTAATTATTAGCAGACATGAATATGTAGAGTGGGACTGCTATAAACTGGAGTAGTTCTTTTTTTTAACCAGTTCACATCATCCTTCCAAAACACATGTATACTACATATTTAAAAATATATACATATAATACTTGAATAGTACATCTTGAATATTGTACGTCTAAAATAAATGGAAACCCAAATAATGTGACAGAAATAGAAGTTCCAGATATTTCTCCCATACCCCAGTTAATTATTTTGTGCAACTCTTTGCTTTTTTGGCGTGTGGAAGACACTTTGAAAGGCATTGTCTAGGGGACTATATCCTAGAGAAGATGTGTTGGGAGAACCTGCATATTAAGTGGAAGGGATACATGAAATTGATATGGTATGTTATGGTTAAGTATATCTCCTACATGGAGTTGGGTAGTAGGTCTCATGTCATTACTATGATCTCATGACCTGATAAATCAGTGTTTCCTCCTACCTTGTAGAAAATAGAGGGGTACAACTAGATATTGGGGACTGGTTTCCTGCTTTACTGCCAGTGGGAAAGTTGACGTTGTGAACATTAAAAGAAAGCAAGACTTCTAGCTTTTCTCTTTTTCATTCACCTTAAAGCCACTTCCATTTGTAGGTGAAGGCTAACTTCTTTTTAACTTCCATCTTGAAGTCTGAAAGTAGTTGGGAAATGTGTTAGTATGTTGTCAGAGTAATTCCATATGCTTCATTTTTGTGTTTTGGGGTTTTAATTTTAAAAGCGTATTTTCAGCTGGAGTTAACAGCATATTAATTTTTTTGGTGGAGAACATTGGCTTTATTACAGAATTCTGCCCTGAAGCTTTCTGAGTTTCATTGATTTCCTTGTGTGTGTCTTTTTTTGTTTGTTTTGTTCGTTTGGTTTTGGTTCCAGCCACTTTAGAATTTTCAGAAAATAGTTTAGTTTACAATTTCTGTGTCTTTTTGTTCAGTTTCCAACTGGGAATAATAAGAGTGAACAACTGAAGGCTATTACCTGGGATAGAAGGGAAGAGACCTTTCTTAATAGTTTTTGCTTCTCTTAAAGATGTAGTCATGTGTAGGTTTCATAGAGATCCATGCCAATGGCCAAGAACTCAGTTTTACTTTGAGGCCTCTCTTTAGACCTGGAAGCTGCTGGGGATCTCTTGAGCACTAAAACATTCGATGAGAAAGACTTAGAGGGAAAACTCCATTTTGCTTTGATTCCAAAGGGATTGAGAAATGCAATGGGGAAGGAATTTCCCTACCCTGTGCTTAATCCTGAGCCCTCTTATTCTTTCTGGTTTCAGCTATTTTAATTTTTAATCTGAAGCAAACAACCCCCCTCCCCCACCCCACAACACACACACATGCACACTCACACAAAAGAAACAAATCATAAAATAAAAACAAACCAGGGGCATATTATTAGAACACTGGAATGTGAGAATGTAACTTTTTCTTTTTTGTGTATCACGTGACTTTTATTTATTTTGCCAAGTTGCCGACAGTGAAGCTCTTTGTTTTCAAACAGGAAAATATATTTAGCAAAATATATGTCCATTCATATTTGTCTGCCTGTTGTTGGACTGCATAGTTGAAGTAAACTTCACAAGGTAGGGCAGCAGCAAAAGGAATGGTTTATTACCACATTCATTCTAGATCCCGAATGTCCTAAAGAAAATAATGATATTGAAGATGAAAATGGCAGTCTTTCACTATCTAACCTGATCTACAATCCTGAAACATGGCTCCCTTGGTCACTTTGGAATTCTCTAGTCTCCTTGATTCTAGAGACCATGATTCAGAGATTATCCTTGTTCATTAAAGGATTTGGTTCATTTCTGCAGATATTTGTTAAACAGCTGCTAAATGGGTAAAAAGGCACTGGGTAGAAGTTTATGTCACCACCTCGATTTAAGTATGTTGAAATTCTAAGTGTGGTAAGTCTACTTTGTTTTATGTCCTTTTCTGATTTTTAGAATTCTTCCCATGTTCTGATTGCTGCAGGGCCTACGGTCTTTTAAGTGTTTTTTGTTGCCTGTCGAACAATACAGAAAGTTAACCTGCTCTGATTACCTGATTTATGTTTTGCTGATGTGTTTCTTTTTTTGATCTCCCTGTGTTCTATTTGCCGGGATTTCCTTTCCGTTAAGAAGTCATAGAGAAAACCATCTAATATGTATCTACATGCGTGCAAAGTGTTAAAAAAAAAATGCAAGGAAACATCTTACTTTCTAGCTTCCTTCTTCAAAGGAATTATAATCTAGTTGAGAAATGATGACACACACACCTGAAAAGATAAATGATTAGTCTCCCCTCCCCCTGTTTAAATAATGGTATAAGGCAGTAAGGGAAAGGTATCACAGGTATAGTACATTATATGTTGCCCAATAAATTGTAATGGCTCTCACTGTTCAGAAGTGACTCCTTTTATTGTAGTCATTTTATTCACGTTGACATAGGGATCAGTGGTGCTGACTTAATTTTCTCCAATTTGTCCTTTGAGAGTTTCTTCTCCAGCTGGCATTTTTGATAGCAAAAAAAGATATTTGATTAAATTTGGGGTAGAAAAATGAGCATCTGCCATTATTTTGAGTAACACTGATGAATTAGTGTTAAATGTTTACTTTTTAGACTCTTGTTACTGGGAATTCTTTGATTAGAACACTGCTTGATACAGCTCTTCCCTTTGTCTCAGCAGTGATCTGGGCCTCATGCCTTTGAAGAAAGGGTCTCCAGCTCCTTAGAGCTCTTATTTTTTCATTATTATTTTTTGTTTGTTTGTTTTTGAGACAGAGTCTCACTGTCGCCCCAGGTTGGAGTGCAGTGGCACGATTCCGGCTCACTGCAACCTCTGCCTCCCGGGTTCAAGCAATTCTCCTGCCTCAGCCTCTGGAGTATCTGGGATTACAGGCGTGCACCACCACGCCCAGCTAATTTTGTATATTTACCTGGGGTTTCACCATGTTAGCCAGGTTGATCTCGAACTCCCGACCTCAGGTAATCTGCCCACCTCTGTCTCCCAAGTGCTGGGATTACAGGCATAAGCCACCATGCCCGACCTCCTTAGAGCTCTTAATGAGAGATTTTCCTTAGTTTTTGTTGGGGTACTGTGAAGTGGGAACCATTCCAAGTACTAGGGATCTTACAATAAAAGTTTTGTTTTGTTAGAACATTTTACTACTCAGCTATGCTGTAGTTGATTTATGTAGATGGCATTTTAAAATAAATTCCTTATGCATACCTACTTTCTTATTACAAGCTAGAAGTGAAATAAGTGTTTAAATGAAAAGTGTTTAATTATAGGAGCCTATATAACCATACAGTTTGTATTTAGCCCTGACACTATTTTGTTTGTTCAGAGAGCTTTATCAGGCTGTTTCTATCAAATATTATGTTTTGGTTGGGGGCTAGGGTTGTATATTTTAATTATTATACCCAGTATAGAAACTGGTGAAACTTTTTCATATTTATATTTTCACTATCTACTAGGCAAAGCAGTTTTTATCATTTTCTATCTTTCATGTTTTTTCTTCCCACAGTTAATTTTAGATGGTGTGAGTCTAATGAGGTGGCTAAGGGATATTATTTATGAAATGTCAGTGGACTTATTTTCTGCACTGAAGTTCATTTTACATGTGGAATAGCTTGTTTGTTGTTTTAACTATTTCTGAGTTGGAAAGGGGATATTTAAGGAATTGTTTGTAATGAGGTTTAGACTTTATTCTTAAAGGATTTGAAAAAACAGAGAACCTAGTTATATGTAAATGAATTTATATTTTTCCCTGAAATGTTTGCTAAACTTTTTCAGACAGTTGCTTAAGTTAGATTTACTTCTTAAAATCTTTATCCCTTAAAATTATCTTTGACCTAATTCATCTTATGATGTCAGTATGGATTTGTATTTCTGTAATACTCTTAGCTGATTAAAAACAGATATTAGAAATTAAATGTCCCGACCAGATGCGGTTGCTTACGCCTGTAATCCCGGCACTTTGGGAGGCTGAGGTGGGTGGATCACATGAGGTCAGGAGTCTGAGACTAGCCTGGCCAACATGAAGAAACCCCGTCTTAACTAAAAATACAAAAAATTAGCTGGGCGTGGTTGTGTCTACCTGTAGTCCCAGCTACTTGGGAGGCTGAGGCAGGAGAATCGCTTGAACCTGGGAGGTGGAGGTAGCAATGATCTGAGATCACATCATTGCACTCCAGCCTGGGTCATGGAGCAAGACTCCATCTCAAAAAAAGAAAAATAATAATAATAATAATAATAATAATAATGATAATAATAAATTTAATGCCCTTAGACCAACAGTAGGCTAAAATTTTCTTTCCTTACTACATCTTGGTAACGTATGTCCTCTTTCAAGAACGTAATTATGTGGTTTCCAAAAGTGGTATTTTGGCATGAGATGAGAATAGACTTTCCAGTGTCCCTACAACATTTAAATGATTTCCTTACAGAATGTCTGTTATGGATTTTCTTTTAAAAAATCAGATCTGCTACTATATTTTAAATATAACTTAATAAATATATTTTATTCTGTAATGTTTTGGAAATATCTTTTAGGTAGAGTGCTTTTATTTTGGGGGCAAGTTATAACAATGTTATTTGAGTACAGAGATTATAGTACAGTATACCTTCTGACCCTTTATATAAATATTTAGAGTAAGGGAAATAAGTATTTTTCTACAAATTCAATGGAAATATTCAAAATTCTTACATCATTGCAACTATTGGTAAATACTAGTGAAGTTGAAGTTAGGTGGTGCAAATTTCATGGGTACGTGATTTTTAAGTTTTTACTGAAAGGTTTGGTAGCTTAGGAACAGTAATAAGAGCACAGTGGGGTTACTTGAGTGGTGGGTTAGCAATGTCAGATAAATATGTCTCTTCTCCCCACCAATATTTTGCATATGTCTCTTTACCTTATTAAATTTGTTTAATTACAATCTCCTAGAAGGAAAAGAAAAAACTTACTAGCTTGCTTACCTTTCTGTCCCTCACAGCCTTCCCAGACCTTTTTCATGTTCAAGAGCTAATGTCCTGGTCTTTTCATCTCTGGAGAATGTATAATTACATCCTTAACGTCCTTGCACTCACCTTAACCACTTTCCTGCTCTTAGGTTCTTGACCTACTCTGCTTCTCTTCTCTTTCCAGGGTGCTGAAGTTCTAAACTGCTGCAGCTTTTCTCTCTCTTCACTTTCAGAACCAAGAAGTTCTGAATGGACGTTTACTGGAAAGTCTAGCGCAGTGGTTCATGCCTATAATCTCAGTACTTTGGGAGGCCAAGGCAGAGGACCACTTGAGCCCAAGAGTTTCAGAACAGCTCAGGCAACCTAGGGGGACTCTGCCTCAAAAAAGAAAAGAAAAGAAAGGAAAACCTGTTACCTATTTCTGTCTGTCACCAGCTACTTCTAACTCATTGAGGGATACTTCTTTGAGGTAATAAAGTACTTCCTTTTGCCAAATGGCTTCCTCAAGTCTCCAGATTCACCCTTTTGTCTTTTTGAAACCAGTGTCTGATATGTAGGATAAAGTTAAATGGGTTTTCTAATATTGTGAATGGCAGGTGTAGGAGGTAGAGGTTTGCCAAGCAATCATGACCATCTAGAACTGTGTCAGGGGAAAAAAGAGAATTGCACCCTGTGGGCTCTAATTGTGTGTATGCTGAATTTTAGAGGTTGTTAATAAAGAGGGAAGGACAAATAGGCTTAAGTGTACTATAATGGTTAAGAAACATTTAAAACAGAGTATAAGCAGACACACGGATTCATGGATTCTGTAAATTAATATTACTGTGATGAATTAGCAACATGAACAATGGAAAGATTCATTAAACAAAGTTTGTCCTTTCATCTGGTATGATTAATATTTATTTGAAGTAAAATGCCATCCCTGACTTAAATTATATAGAAATATAGACTAAGCCAGGCTCTTTACTGGCATATGCAAACAGTGCTGATTCATGTTCACCTCTGATGAAACAGTGAACTGTGAACGAAGGCAGAGAATCTGAAGAAACTTGTTATTAATACTATAGAAAGAATCCTAACTGATGGGCATTTGGTTCATCTTCCCTCTTTGAATGTAACCTTGAATCTATTGTAAGATAATGGTAGGAATACATAGAGTTTGCTTTATGCCCTCAGTTTGCTTTCTGTGTTCTATTATATTTGCTTTTCACATCTAACTGGTGAAATAGGCAAGACAAGTACTATTCATGTTATCTTTCATTTTACAGAGGAGGAAGCGGCTCAGTAAAGATGAGTAAGCTAGCTGAGCACAGTGGCTCATGCCTGTAATCCCATCACTTTGGAAGGCCAAGATAGGATAATTTCTTGAGGCAAGGAGTTTGAGACCAGCTTAGGCAACATAGTGAGATCTTATCTCTACAAAAACAAAAAATTAGCTGGGTGTGGTGGTGTGTGCCTGTGGTCCCAACTACTTAGGAGGCTGAAGAGGTAGGATGAATTGAGCTTACGGGTTCCTTGCACCACATACTCTAGCTTGGGTGAGATCTTGTCTCTTAAAAAAAAAAAAAAAAAATAGATGGGTAAACTGCCCATGGCCATGCTGTTGGGGACAGTCTTGTCCTTTCAGATGCTGAGCCCAGGGCTTTGAACCAAGGATTTCATTGCTGTAATTGTGAGGGGGTGGATTAGGCCTATAAGAGTTGGGTCTCTCTCTGTTTACAGTTTACTGTCCCTCTTTGAGAGACTAAATATTTGAAATTTCTCGAAATGCCAGTAGTTTGCTTGGCTTTGGTTTGGAAATGTCATTGATAGCATTTTTTTTTTTTTTCTCTTACGAATTCTCTTCACAAGAAGAGGATGTTGATTTTCCTGGGAAAAAGTATATTGCTGGGCCAGACTCAATGCGTTTGAAAAGTTTCTTCTTATGGCCGGACCCAGTGGCTCACGCCTGTAATCCTAGCACTCTTGGAGGCCGAGGAGGGTCGATCACCTGAGGTCAGGAGTTCAAGACCAGCCTGGCCATGGCAAAACCCCATCTCTACTAAAAATACAAAAAATTAACCGGGAGTGGGGGTGGTGGTGTGTGCCTGTAATCCCAGCTACTTGGGAGGCTAAGGTAGGAGAATCACTTGAACCCAGGAGTCAGAGGTAGCAGTGAGCTGAGATCGTGCCATTGCACTCCAGCCTGGGCAACAAGGGTGAAACTCTGTCTCAAAAAAAAAAAGAAAGAAAAAGAAAATGTCTTCTTTTTGCTTACCTCCCTGTCTCTTTCCCTTTAAAAAAGAAATATTCGAACAGAATGTCATAATTGCTGGGGTGCTATCGTGCCACTTTATCCCTGTTTAGGGAAGCCAGTTGAGTGAGCTCATCCATACCTTCAGTGACCTGGATGGGGGTAAGCATCATCTCTGGGCTTCTGTATTGTAGGACCAGATGCTTCTCCTTTCTGCTTTTCCTTCATGGAAACATAGCTTATCTTTGACTATTCTTTTTACATGACTTCTCCTCTAATTAGTGACTACTTCGAGAAAAAGTATATTCCCATACTATGTAATTCCAATTCTTGAGCTTTTATCTTTCCATGTTACCAAGGTTTTTTATTTTATGTAGGCCATGACATCCCTACCTCCAAATCCTATTTTGTTATCCTAGTTTGAGTTTTTATTTATTTATTTTTACTTTGGACATTGCAGTAATCTCGTCTGTATTCTCTGCTACCTGTCCTAAATAAAATGTTATATATATTTCCGTAAGTTATGGAATGAATGGTGAAATTAAGACAGTCAGATACTCTCAGATATAAGAATCAGACCTAATACTAACACAAGTGAGAGCTATGTTCTTTGCCACAGGAAAAGTGGTACAAAGCCTTTTTCTCCTGATAAATACCAACTTCAGAAGGGAAGGGATTTAGTAACTCCACTGCAAGATAACTTTTCCATATATAATGTTACATATATTCATAAAATTATGTTGCTTTTCTACGTAAAAACCTCTGATTATTCTATAGGCCAGAAGTTATAGTCTGAACCAGCAGCATCGACATTGTTGGTAAATTTTTAGTAATGTAAATTCTCATACCCCACCCTAGACAAAGTGAATCAGAAATCTGTATTTTAGGAAACCTGCCAGTGATTTTGAGACACACTTTTTGAGAACTACTGCTGTGGGTAACAAGACAAAGCCCATACTCCTTACCAGGCACAGAGGACCTTTGGTAGGCTTTACCTCCACAGCCACTGCTTACGCTTTATCTTCATCGCTCTCCTGCCCCAACTGTTACCGTTCTAAGCTTCTTATCATTTTCAGAACATGACATATACTTCCCCGCCCTGTGCTTTGCTAAGCTGTTCTGACTTAATCAAGAGTGTTTTTTCTTACCCACCTGCTTGAGAAATTCCCACAGAAGCAAGAAGCAGCAAGGTAGAGGGGAAAGAGTGTGAACAGCCTTGAGTTAAAATCTGTGTACTGTGGTGTTCCAGATGTGTCCACTTTTGCTTGGCTTTTCTTATCTGAAAATGGGGATAATGATACATTAGCATTACTATCAAGACTGAAAACAAAATGCTCTGTATAAAGCACCTATCTTTCTATCAACTGGAGTTCAGTACTGTAATTGTTTTTGAGGTACAATTCACATAACATAAAATTTATCATTTTGAAGTGTACAACTCCGTGACATTCAGTACATTCATGATGTTGAGCAGCCATCACCTCTATTTCCAAAACATGTCAACACCTCCAGAGGAGACTCTGTACCGATTAAACAGTCACTTTTTATTCCCTCTCCTCTCCTCAATGGTTTTTTTTTTTTTTTTTTTTTTTTCTTTTTCTTTTTTGATAGAGCTTCTCTCTGTCGCCCAGGATGGAGTGCAGTAATTTGATCATGACTCACTGCAGCCTCAACTTCCTGGGGTCAAGCAGTTCTCCCATTTCAGCTCCCTGAGTAGCTGGGACAACATACATACATCACCACACCCAGCTATTTTTTATTTTTTTCCATTTTTTTGTAGAGATGGGGGTCTTGCTATGTTGCCTCTGCTTGTCTTGAACTCCTGTCCTGAAATGATCCTCCCACTTTAGCCTCTCAAAGTGCTGGGATTATAGGCCTGAGGCACTGCACCTGGCCTCTTTCTATGTTACTTTACATTTTATTTTCACATGATACAGATTCTGGAGATGAATATTCTCATATTCATCTTTTTTTTTGAAGATATATAGTACTTTGCCATCTAGTATGTGTACAGCTCTAGCTTAATTACGGTAAATTAAAATGTGCTGGAGATCTAAATCAGACCACAAAATGTGATTAATTGTTGCCAAAGGAAATTAATACATGTTGTCCAGGCATTCTTCTGAGATTTCTTAAAGTGTGCTATATTTTTATGTCTACTTTGTAAGGGCACCTTTTGATAGAATGAATGCACACATATGCACATAACCACTGTAGTGTTTAATTACACAATGGTAGTATGGCTAATTATTCAGAATTGTTTCCACAGTGTCCTCAGTACCTGGCTATTTACACAAAGCTAACTGTTGCTGATGCAAAAGATAGAACATTATTTTCTTTTTTAGTACCTTTTGGTTCTTGGATTCTTAAGATTTCGAAATAATACTTAACATTTTAAAGGACTTAATACTTTTGTCGTGCTTTCATTTACATGTCCCATTTCATCTTTTCCCAGGAGAAGAAATCAAAATCAATTGACTCAGTTTTTTTTTTTTTTTTTTTTCAAAATTAGAATATATCTTCAGTTCTAAATGTAGGGACAGATTTACTTTGAAAGTAGTATAGTTCGGGCCAGGCGCGGTGGCTCAAGCCTGTAATCCCAGCACTTTGGGAGGCCGAGGCGGGTGGATCACGAGGTCAGGAGATCAAGACCATCCTGGCTAACATGGTGAAACCCCGTCTCTACTAAAAATACAAAAAACTAGCCGGGCGAGGTGGCGGGTGCCTGTAGTCCCAGCTACTCGG
>NW_016805223.1:2288651-2308079 GCF_001698545.2 Rhinopithecus bieti | reverse complement strand
AAAAAAAAAAAAAAAAAAAAAGTAGTATAGTTTTAAGAAGCATTATTTAATTAATGTTCTTTCAATTTTCCAATGACAAGATGCAAATATAATATTTCCCTAATATATGTAGAACATGCTTTCATTAAAAATGACTAAATTAGTGTTACTCTGTCAAATGACACTTGATTTAATTTTAAAAGTATTAGCTGTAATAAAGAATTAACAGTATGAGGAGTTGAAGAATTTTCAAACGCCTTCTTCCCGTGCTGTTAGAAATGACTTAGGAGCTAGTAATATGGTGTGGGGGTGGGAAGGGGAGTTTTCAAGTTGGAACACTGCAACTTATTAGCATCTTTCAAACCCTAATGCTGTTTTGTCTCAGATAGATTTATTACACTGTCTTTTCCCCAATTCACTGCAGCGTGTGAAGGCTCAGTTGGAACAAACAAAAGAGATATATAACCTCTGAACCAATTAGCATAGCTTACAATGTTCTTAATAGGCTTATCTACTGTATATGAGACTTGGGAAAATGACTTAACTTTTATTCTTTCTTGATCCCTAGGGATGTTTTTCAATATCAACTGCTTTGTGCCCCCAGTATGTGATTTTCAGCTTTCTGATAGAAACCCTTCTTTACAATTTGATGGCTCCAGGGTGCTTCAGTCACTCACTTGTGACTGTTCACTTATTTGCACAGGCTCTGTTGATGCGTGAGAAGAGGGCACATGTGACTTGGTCCCAGGGCAGCCCGCTGGCCTCAGCCTGCATGTGGGACAGGGCGCAGTCCCGCAATTTGTTCAGCTAGTGTTGACTCCCGGGGAGCCCTCCTCTCTCACTCCTCCCCTCATCCTTTGTCCTCCCTCTTTTTACTGCTTGTCATTGGAATTTGGTTCGTCTTTTGTTCTTGAAAGGTATAAATGATGCACATTTTCCCTCTTCCGCATCTACCAACTCACACAGAAAAAAAGGGCTTGTGTTGGGGGGAAACACAAATTGAGGTGTATTGTTAGTGACATTTCATAGAACAGGCCAAGCTCTGCCTTGCATATTTATACAATTTTGATTCCACAAACAAGTGAAGGACTCTAAATCATGTGAATTTTGCTGGTTGTGTGTGTGTGTGTGTGTGTGTGTGTGTGTGTGTGTGTGTTTTATTTTTTAACAGCATCTATGGTTTTATTTTGTGTTAGGTCAAATGAGGTATTGGCATTACTACCTCTTATAAAGGCTTCTATTATAAATATATTAAAATGGTCATACTCCAATTACCATAATCAATGATTTTCCAATTTGAGAAGGTGAATTTAACCACATCTTGAAAGTATATTTATTAAGAGAATAGAGTGTGAACCCGGAGAGACATGCCTTAGTTATTGACTGTTTGACTTTGGGAATATTATCTAACTGATGCAAGTTGCAGTTTTGCCATTTGCAGAAAAGAAGTAGTTAGTTATCATGGGATCCTTGTGAATATTTATATAAAGCTACCAATAGTCTCTGCCTTGTAATAACCACTCAAGAAAAGGTAGCAGTGATGCTAATAGAAATCCTTTGGAAAAATAAAGACGAGGAGCCTGAGATTCTAAGAGAAGTAGGTCAACATGGAAGAGTTCATCTGTGAATCACTTGAATCCGAAGTTGAGATAATTGGCCGGGCGTGGTGGCTCATGCCTGTAATCCCAGCACTTTGGGAGCCTGAGACAAGTGAATCACTTGAGGTCAGGAGTTCGAGATCAGCCTGGCCAACATGGTGAAACCCCATCTTTACTAAAATACAAAATTAGCTGGGCTTGGTGGCACGTGTCTGTAATCCCAGCTACTTGGGAGGCTGAGGTGGGCGAATCGCTTGAACCTGGGAGGCAGAGATTGCAGTGAGCCGAGATCGCGCCACTGCACTTCAGCCTGGGTGACAGAGTGAGACTCCGTCTCAAAANATCACTTGAATCCGAAGTTGAGATAATTGGCCGGGCGTGGTGGCTCATGCCTGTAATCCCAGCACTTTGGGAGCCTGAGACAAGTGAATCACTTGAGGTCAGGAGTTCGAGATCAGCCTGGCCAACATGGTGAAACCCCATCTTTACTAAAATACAAAATTAGCTGGGCTTGGTGGCACGTGTCTGTAATCCCAGCTACTTGGGAGGCTGAGGTGGGCGAATCGCTTGAACCTGGGAGGCAGAGATTGCAGTGAGCCGAGATCGCGCCACTGCACTTCAGCCTGGGTGACAGAGTGAGACTCCGTCTCAAAAAAAAAAAAAAAAAAAAAAAAAAGAGGTTAAAAAATTATATGGTAAGACAGTCTGTATATTCTGTACATTATATCCACTATAGAAAACTCTCAGTCATATGTTGATATCATGGTCCTGTATTTAACCTAGTATTTGTGTCTGAAGGGTAGAGATTGGGTTGCCTTAAAAGAACGTTGGAAGGCCGGGCGCGGTGGCTCAAGCCTGTAATCCCAGCACTTTGGGAGGCCGAGGCGGGTGGATCACGAGGTCAGGAGATCGATTCCTGGCTAACACGGTGAAACCCCGTCTCTACTAAAAAGTACAAAAAACTAGCCGGGCGAGGTGGCGGGCGCCTGTAGTCCCAGCTACTCGGGAGGCTGAGGCGGGAGAATGGCGTGAACCCGGGAGGCGGAGCTTGCAGTGAGCTGAGATCCGGCCACTGCACTCCAGCCTGGGCGACAGAGCGAGACTCCGCCTCAAAAAAAAAAAAAAAAAAAACGTTGGTTTCCACAGGTGCTGTGGTTTGTTCACAGCCCCTCCAAAATTCAGGTGTTAACAATATCATGTCAACTAGAATGATGACAATATGTTACTAAGAGATGGACCCCTTATGACGTAATTAGGCCATGAAAGTTCTTCCCTGGTGAATTGGGATCATGATCCTTAAAAAAAAAAAGGCTTTAGGAGCACTCAACTAGCTTGCCCTTCTGCCTTCCACCATGTGGAGACACGATGTTTCTCCCTTTCTGGGGATGCAGCAACAAGGTGCCATCTTGGAAGCAGAGAGCAGCTCTCACCAGACAACACACCTGCCAGGGTATTGATCTTGGACTTCCTAGCTTGCAGAAGTCTGAGAAAATAAATTTCTCTGTAAGTTATCCAGTCAATCTCCAGTGTTTTGTTACAGAAGGACAAAGCAAACTTAGATAACAGTGGAGAGCATGATTAAGTGATTTCCACTGCTTTGCTTTTATATGTTGCAGATTTAGGTTTATGAGTTATCAGCTATATATTTTGGCTTTTCAGAGATAATAGGATGGGTTAGAATACCATAACACCAGAAACTTAGAACAGGGCCAGCCATATAGATGGCACTCAGTGTGTGTATCTGAAGTGAGTATGAGCAACCTCCCAGGCCTTTTGAGTGCTGGATTTTAATAAGATTGGGGTTGAGGTGGGGGTGGAGTTTTGGGAGGAGACTGTTTGTAGCCAGGACGACCTGGCTGAATTCATTGCAGTCCTGTATTTCAGTGAAATTTCAGTGAAAGCATTGAGAACTACTGAGGGAAAAATATAGAGCTGGTTACTAAGGTATCTTGAAACAAGGCTGAAGAATGAATTTTATTTGCTGTAAAAATTAGTTTTATAATAGACTGATAACCCCAGCTGAAGGCTCTCATGGTAAATTGAGCCCTTTAGCTTCTTGTTTTACTAGTGAAAAATTTCAGGAAAAGCTAGTGGCATTTACTCCAAAACAAACGAATAATTATTTACAGCCCTTTACATGCATTTTAACTTACACAACAGCTTCCTTTACATTTTGGTGAAAGTAATAAAAATAGCTTTAGCCTATTCCAGCAGTTTAATGTAAGTAGTTGGTTTAAGAATAACTTTGCTATGGTGGTAAGCTTAGGGGAAAAGTACATATGGTGCATAATATACTTAATGAAGTTGTTCTAAGTGACTCCTCCTCAGCAGCCTCTTTGGCTGAACTGTAGTAGAAACTTCCTCCCCAGCCTGTTTCTTCTCAGGCTGATTCTATGAAGCAGAGTGGTCTAAAGACAAAGAGCAGGTTGTACTGGGAGTCTGACTGGGATATAAGTGCAGGTTCTGCAACTTACCAGCTACTGGTTATAACCTTGGTCAGGTCACTCAACCCCTCTAAGCCTCAGTTTCTCCAACTTTAAAATGGGGATGTAAAAGTTCCTACTTCATGATTTTGTGAAGTTTTATTGAATTTATCTCATGAATAGATATAATTAGCTCAAAATAAAAGTTGACTATAATAACAATTATTTAAGATATGTTTGTATAATATAAGACTAAATGTTGGTTCATGCTGTGATTTATGTCAGAGGATCTGAAGTTTTTAGTTCCCTTTCCAATGCAGGCTGTTTTGTTCATACTTTACCTTGTTCACAGTATCATTAGCTTCCCTGCCTTGCTTTCTGCAACACTGATTGCCATTTTAAAAATATAATGGGTATTCTACAAGTGATCTTGAAATTTTTATTTATACCACTGGAAAATGATTTGAAATATTTCCCATATAGCCTAGGTGTTACTGTGAAGCAGTGTGTTGCTAATTACAATTTTAATAAAACGTGTGGGAGGCTGTCTTCACACTAATTGTTTTATTCACCAAGACAATTGTTACACTTCTGTATGGTAATGAATTGGACAGTAACTGTTACGTACTTCAGAGAAATAGGCTTCCTTGTTGCTAAAGTGAATAGGTTGGTTGAATTTTACATAGAAATGACCATGTAGCAGCACCTCTGGTATGGTCTCCTGATACATGGCGTTTTAGGAAGCACTGTTTTATTCAAGTATCACAACGTATATTGGCTGCTGTGTGTAATAAGATCTAGGCCGACAAAAAAAAGAGTAACGTCAAAAGCGTATAAAAAAATCTCAGTATCTCTATTTTCTGAATTCTGTGAATTACATGCTAAATCAGTTTTAAAGATAAGAGGTGCTGGTTTATCAAGCTTTGGATTATCTGACAGTGGTTTTCTGGCTTACTCATATATTCAGTGCATGTTTTTGAAGGATTTTAGGTAGACAGAACCAGGATAATATTAAGTCATTTTAGGCCCATGTGGGAAGATTAGATCATTCAATTTATATAAAATGCTCTAAATCTTGTAATTCCTAGGTACCATGAATGGCTCTAAAATTGTTTACAGAGTAGGTTTTGTTTTGCTTTTTTAGAGTAGTCATTTTTAATATAACCCACCTAATTTTTGTTTGTTTGTTTGTTTGTTTGTTTTTTTGAGATGGAGTCTGGCCATGTCGCCCAGGCTGGGGTGCAGTGGCGCTATCTCTGCTCACTGCAAGCTCCGTCTCCGGGGTTCACGCCATTCTCCTGCCTCAGCCTCCCGAGTAGCTGGGACTACAGGCACCCGCCACCACGCCCGGCTAATTTTCTGTATTTTTAGTAGAGACGGGGTTTCACCGTGTTAGCCAGGATGATCTTGATCTCTTGAACTCGTGATCCGCCCACCTCGGCCTCCCATAGTGCTGGGATTACAGATGTGAGCCACCGCGCCTGGCCACCTAATTTTCATTTTAAAAGATATAAAGACTTGGGGCTGGGTGTGGTGGCTCACGCCTGTAATCCCAGCCCTTTGGGAGGCCAAGATGGGTAGATGGCAAGCGTGGTGGCGGCACCTGTAGTCTCAGCTACTCCGGAGGCTGAGGCAGGAGAATGGTGTGAATCCGGGAGAGGGAGCTTTCAGTGAGCCAAGATCGTGTCACTGCACTCCAGCCTGGGTGATAGAGGGATACTCCGTCTCAAAAAACAAAACGAAAAAAAAGATGTAAAGACTTGGCTGGTTGCGGTGGCTCGAACCTGTAATCCCAGCACTTTGGGAGGCCGAGGTGGTTGGATCACTTGAGTTCAGGAGTTTGAGACCAGCCTGGCTAACATGGTGAAACCCCGTCTCCACTAAAAATATAAAAAATTAGCTGGGCGTTGTGGTGGGAGCCTGTAATGCCAGCTACTTGGGAGGCTGAGGCAGGAGAATCGCTTGAACTGGGAAGGCGGAGGTTGTAGTGAGCTGAGATCACACCACCGCACTCCAGCCTGGGCAACAAGAGCGAAACTCTGTCTCAAAAAAAAAAAAAAAAGGGAAGATTTACTAGTTAGAGAAGTTGTGACTAATGAACAGCCAGAGGTAAACGAAAATATACATCTGAAACAAATCCAGACAATGATGATATTTGCAGGAAAAATTTTGCTTTCCAGAGCAGTAAGCTCTAGCTGATTCACTCTAAAAAGTCCATGTTGCATTTACAACTCCAGCAAAAGATACCATTCTTTACCTTTACAACAGAAAGTTTGTCCCTTCTGCCAATCTGTACATCTGTCTGACTGATATTCTTGCTATAAAATATTTTCATGGGAGAATTACTACCAAGGAATTATCTGTAGTAGTTACCTATAACTTTATATAGAATGATTATACTCATGATAGCACTGATTTCAAAAATACATGCAGTGTTGAAAAATGTACTCAGTCCTGCAGACCAGAGATTAGATTGTTATGGACTAAGGGTTTAATGACCTGCCCTGATGGAGAATCACTTGACTCTCTTGGTTCCAGCCTTCATATTGCAAGAAGAGAGATTATCCCCTGTTGTTTTCTAGAAGAAGTGAGCTTCACATATGAAGGGGCATTTCCTAGGGATTACGTGGAAAGGTAGAAAAGAAAGATGCCCTTTCTCTCACTGCTGTAAGTCACATATCTCTGAGATTTTTAGGGGGGTTGGGGGGGTACGAGTTTCCTAGGACCACTGTAACAAAGCACCACAGACTGGGAGGTGTAAATAGTAGATATATTTTGGCCGGGCGCGGTGGCTCAAGCCTGTAATCCTAGCACTCTGGGAGGCCGAGACGGGTGGATCACGAGGTCAGGAGATCGAGACCATCCTGGCTAATACGGTGAAACCCCATCTCTACTAAAAAATACAAAAGAACTAGCCGGGCGAGGTGGCGGGCACCTGTAGTCCCAGCTACTCGGGAGGCTGAGGCAGGAGAATGGCATGAACCCGGGAGGCAGAGCTTGCAGTGAGCTGAGATCCGGCCACCGCACTCCAGCCCGGGTGACAGAGTGAGACTCTGTCTGAAAACAAACAAACAAACAAACAAAAATAGTAGATATATTTCTTCTGCAAGTTCTGGAGGCTAGACATCTGAGATAGTGTCTGCAGGGTTGGTTTCTTCTGAGAACTGTGGGATTAGTTCTGTGTGTCTCCCTTTCTCAGCTTCTGGTAGTTTGTTGACCATCTCTGGCTTTCCTGGCCTTGTATTCCAATCTGAGCCTTCATCTTCACATAGTTGTCACTCTGCATGTGTGTCTGTGTCCACATTTCCCCTTTTTATATAGACACCTCAACATATCTTTTTGAGGGTGCACAACTTAACCTACAACAGAGTTCTTGCCCATCAATCCCTCAGAGTTGCTTACTGTAGTTGTAGTGTTCTTACCGGCAAGGAGCATGAAGTTTCACGGTGAAGCTTTCACCATCACCTGTGCCGGGCATGTGTTGTTTCTTTGTCCAGGATCCTAGTTCCAGTCAATTTCTCTGGCCTTTTGCAAGACTACATCAGAATACATAGTATAATAAAAAAGTAAAGAGATATAAACTAATTTAATGTGTGTTTGTAGGTATGAAGCAGAGAAGTTAAAGTATTTAAGCCGTGGAATCTAACCTGGTTTCAAATAATGGCTTTCCTATCCCTGTGACCTGGGCAAGGCACGTAAACCTCAATTTCTTCATCTGTCGACTGAAGGTACTAATAGTGTCTTTCTCACAGAGGATTGCTTGCAGAATAAATGAGATATTAGTCGTAAAGCCTTAGCTGTAGTGCCTGGCCTATAGGGTGAGCATACAAAATGACAGCCTACAAGAAGGCAAACAAAAAGTTCTGCTGCCTCTTGCAGATACTGGGAAACAGGCCTATACCCGGGCTGAGGGAGACATCTAGCTTATTACTTTGCAGTGTGGCTTGCCTCTGTCTGCTACAAGTCCTACTCTGTCATGATTCCTGCTCTGTTCAGCTTGTGTGTCTGGACAGTTGTTCTCCTTACTCGGCACCCAGCTGGACACCAGACTGCTTTCTTTTCTTTCAAGCTGTTGCATTTATTGTGTTTTCAGAGCAGGACTCATATTTTTCTCATTAAAGCACATTATTGAAGGAAAGGGAGAAAAAGGTAAATGTCAGAATTTACTTAAGCTCCTGAAGTAGTAAATGCTATTTAACATCCTCCCACCACCAAAATTTGAGTTTTAGTGTTTCCACACTTAAGAACTTGAAAACGTATGACTTAACTGTCATTGATGAGATAATAAAAATGACACCTCCGTACTTTTTTTGCAGAGAGTAGGGAGACAACAGGGTTTGTCCTTGTCAGTTTTTAACTGGTAGAGTCAAATCCTATAGAAACACATTTTTCCTGTTAGCATTTATTTGGAAAAATGGAATGTGTTTGTGTGTGGCTTAGAGCTGTCCCTGTTGGTTGTACATCATTATTAAACAACAAAGAGGGGGTTAAATCAGAAACACACATTGGCATGCTTAGTAAACGTATTAATGGAAGTTCAGGATACTAGCCTATAGCTTTGTAACTTTTATGTATTTGATTCTCAACAGTACTTATTTATAAACCTTTTAAAAAGAAGGCAAGGGTTTTGACAACTTCCAAAATACTTGGCCATCGTTTTTAAGGATGTCCTATGTTCAAACTTGTATGATAGGCCCCGTGGGAGGATTTCAGGCATGGAGTGAGGATGAGGGAATCTTCCACTGTAATAAGGGACATAAGACAATTGGGTAAAGGCATTTGCAGGAATAGAACTGATTTCTAATTGGGTAATTCGAGAAAAGGTTTTTAGTTTTCCTTCCTGAAAGATAAAATTGATTTTGACAAAACAGGGTAAAGGAGGAAGAATTCCAAGGAAAAGACATGAGATATATGAAAGTGAATTGCTGGTTTGAAGAATGAAGTATAGAAATAATGTTGGAAAGACAGGAAAAGAACCAGTTGTAGAAGGTTGATGATAGCACACTAAGGGGTTTAGACTTTGTGGTAGAAAATTAGGAGTAACCCCTTTGAACAGGCTCTGCAGAAGAAAACACTAGTCTGGTAGTGTAGGATACTTAGAGATACTTTGGTGATGGAGACAGCTTCAAGGAGCTTCTGTAGTATTCCTGGTTTGTAGTCATGAGGGCTTGAATGTTATTAATGAAAGTCAGAATGTGGAGAGAATGACAAGAAATGAAAGTCAGAATGTGGAGAGAATGACAAGATGTGTGACATATTGTAAAAGTGTTATCAACAGGACTTGATGCATGTTAGAATATGAGAAGGAATCAAAGATGACTCCCATGTTTTGATCCAGGGTATCTAGGAACACTGAATGGCAAATGTAAAGAATACAAGAGGATGTTAAATTTTGGGTATATCATCCTCGAGTGGCCAGTATGACATTGTATCCAGGTGAATGCCTCACAAGGCAGTTGGAAATGTGAAAGACTTGGTGAGAGGAACAAATATTGGATTCATTCTCATTGACAAGACATCAAGACAGCTGAGTTTGTTACAGTAGGTAGCTAGCCAGGCAGGCTAGAGAAAGCTCCCCACTCTCTACCCACCAGGAATATCAGGTAATCATCAGGTGATGGTTCAGCAGTTATCACAAGGCCTCTCTAAAAATGATGGTTGGCAGCCAGCACCAGGGAGAGGCAGTTTCCTGATGGTTCACAGTTGTTACATGAAAGTGATAACTGATCTCAGGTGCCAGGGAGAGGCAATTTCACAATAGACAAAAACACTTGAAATTGGTAATTGGCAGCTCAGGAATTGGACGAGTAGGCTTGGTCATGTGCATTAGGAGACAAAATGGCAAGAGTATGACCTTCCAGAGGCATTCCCCTGGAAAAGGGAAAAATGCTTCCGTTGAGCATGCATGCACCTCCAGTAGACACACTGTGCATGCTCACCTCCCAAATGTTAGCAGGCCACCGGGCATGCGGGCAGCCCACTCCAAGGAAAGGATCACGGTAAAAGGGACGCAAGACACCAGAAGTAGTGCCAACATATAAAACCCCAAATCAAAAGGTCAGACACCACACTTGACCTCCAGAGTTCCCGCTTGGGTCTCTTCCAAGTGTATCGTCTTTTCTTTCCTGTCCTAAAGCTTTTTAATAAACTTTCTTTCCTACTCTGAAACTTGCTTCGGTGTCTTTTTCTGTCTTATGCCCTTCAGTGGAATTCTTCTGAGGAGGCAAGTATTGAGGTTGCTGCAGACCGGTATGGATTCATCTCCGGCAATTCAGATATTCATCACATCCCTAAGAAGTTCAGTGACATGAATGCTATTTCAAAGAAAATAGGGTTAAAAACTTCAAGCTCTGGAGGAGGAGCTGGAAAGAAGGGAGTAATGATCTTCAGAGAGCAGAATGAAAGTGCAGCCTCACAGAGTAGTACAGGAGAGAGCATGACGAAGGCAATGCAGTAGTCAATAGCATGAAATGTTTTTGTGAGATAAAGGAGGTTGGTCACCTTTCAGAAAGAGTTTTTGGCTAAGAGTATAGGGGCCTAGATCAAAGTAAATGGAGTTAAGGCATCTATAAGTGTTCAAAAGTGGAAACTGCTTTTATTGACTTCCTCTGAAAATTTCTAGAATTTCTTTGAAAATCATGATGTATTATTTTGTTACCTAGAAACTTTTCTGAAAGATAAGTCTTGGGGCTTTTAATGGAAGAGGTGTTACTTCTTCACTCCTGGACCTTTTAAGCAGTGATGATTGCATTTTGTTTTAATAACAAAAGGTGGGCTTTGCAAAGAATACAGTAGGTGCTTAGATAAATATTTTTTTTAATTGATCTTTTGAAGCACCTTATCTCCTTAAATATAAAAGGGCTTTCTACAAAAGGCTCAAGTGCTTATTGATCAACTGATACCGATTTAAAATTGAAATGTCGGTTTTCAGAAGGAGTAACTTTTTCCAGTATTGAATAGTGCAATGAGGCTTTTTACCCAGAAATTTCAAGGAGCACTCAGTTTTCATAAGAAATCTTGCATTTGAAGACACTGGAAGTTGATTTTCTTCACAACCATTAACATATAAGAGACAGACCTAAACTATGACTGTACATGGCCCCTATGGAAGCACAGTGGATTGCCCCTGTTAGAAATGCTTGTTCCCCGGTGCCATAAAGAAACAACACTTGAACATAAATTTAACTTCCTCTCAAGGCCAGTTTTACTTTCTGCAGAAAGGGTACACCCTCCAGCAGTTTTGCCATGAGAGTATACCGAACAAAGGAGACAGGGTCATTTATAACCTGACACATCCACCCTACTGCTGTGTCTAGTTTCCACTGACTGGTATAGGACTTCACATTCTATATTTGTCCCTGTTGGCTAGCAACTTAGAACTTTTAAAAAGAGGCAAAGGCAGAGGAAAACAAAGGAAGGAGGACGTAACTTGTGGAATGCTGAGAAAGGTAGAAACACCTTCAAATAAGGAAGAGGAACAGGCTATGACTTAATGCTTCCTTGGACTAGTATAAGCATGCCAAGGCAAATATTTAGGCTAAATTGTGGGAGCTAAGAACACAAAGTACATTGATTTCTTTATTACGGCTAGCAGATATTTAAGAATGTTAGCACAGGTCTTTAAATAATTTTTGCTTAGAGAAGTTACTATTTAATCCTAGTTAGATGGGAGGGAAGTCTTTGAAGAGGAACCTCTACTTTACTTTTTACACCCCTTAGTAAGTTTGCTTCCCTCCGCCTTTTTTTTTTTTTTTTTTTTTTTTTTTTGAGACGAAGTCTCGCTCTGTCACCCAGGGTGGAGTACAGTGGCGCGATCTCGGCTCACTGCAAGCTCTGTCTCCCGGGTTCACGCCATTGTCCTGCCTCAGCCTCCCTAGTAGCTGGGACTATAGGCGTCTGGCACCACGCCTGGCTAATTTTTTTGTATTTTTAGTAGAAACGGGGTTTCACTGTGTTAGCCAGGATGGTCTCAATCTCCTGACCTCGTGATCCTCCCGCCTCCCAAAGTGCTGGGATTACAGGCATGAGCCACTGCACCCAGCCAGCTTTTCCACTTTTTTAAAAAAGCCGTTGGCCTTTCATTGCTATCATCAGTGGTGCTATATAAAATTTTAATTTTTTTAATTAATTCACCATGTCTTTATTGAACATCTAGTTGGTGCTAGACACTCTACTCGTTCTGGGAATACTGAGATGAATGATACAGCTTTTATCCTTGAGGCATATGCTGTTTAGTAGGGGAGGCAGAGAAGTAAACAGATAAATCAAAATTCAACCAGTGTGGGATATGAACAAGGTACTGTGGAAGCATCTCGAGGGGAAGGAAGCACTGGGAGGAACTGGAAGGAAATCTTTTATTTTGTGAATTGAGTTAAACATTGTTAGATGGCAGCAAATCTAAGTGGTTCACGACTGACAAATGATTCAGGAAATTCTGTTTTCTTTACTGTTTTCTGCCAACTCTGACAGCATTATTTTAAGAAAAGAAAAAAATGGCTCAATTAGTCACACAAATATAGTAAACTTGAAATTACTTAAGTAGTAAGGAGTTATGACTGATACTCCATGGCAACCACAGTTGAATTTCTCCAACTTGCCCAAAAGGACCAAAAAAGAATCAGATAAAGTATTGGGCATTGTATTTATTTTATCCTTGGTATTTGACATTTTGAATCTACCCCCATTCTCCAGTGGGGGTAGATACAGAACGTGGATGTACAATTGACCTTTAAACAATGCACGGATTAAGGGCACCAAGCCCAGTGCAGTCGAAAATGTGCGTATAATTTTTGACTCCTCAAAAGCTTCATTACTAATACTATTGACTAGAAACCTTACTGATAAGTTAATTAACCCATTTGGGATATGTATTATATACTGTATTCTTACAGTAAAGTAAGTTAGAGAAAAATATTACTAGGAAAATTTAAGAGAGAAAAAAATATGTTCATTATTCATTAAATGGAAGTGGATCATCATAAAGGTCTCCATCCTTGTTGTCTTCGCATTGAGTAGCCTTCCGAGGAGGAGGAAGAGGAGGGGTTTGTCTTGCTGTGTTAGATGCAAAGGCAAAAGAGAATCTGTGTAAGTGGATCCAAACGGTTCAATTGTTTGTTGTTCAGGGTCAGCTGTGTATACACCGTTCTTAAATATGTGGATTGTGTACATATTTTGTCCAAGAAAATCTACCCATGATTTTATGACTCCTGGCACAGAACCCTGTTGATTTCAAAACACGCTCCTAACATGTGTGATTGACAGGCTGTTTGAAGCAAACAGGAATTGGTATGTAGATCTTCAAATTCTAACTAATTAATGGAAATATTCAGAAATATTCTGGGATATTAATGTGCTGTTCATTCAATATGACTTTTAAACCTGTGAAACATAGGAAGTGATTGTGTTCATCGTCAAATGATTTTTCACTTTATAAAGGGATTTACCCAGGGTTCCTTTAATTAGATAGTTTTACTCAGTGCATTTAATTGTTAGTTTCCAAACCATTAATTCCTTGACGGAAGACTGGAGATTGACAGAAAACTGGAGAGGCAGACAGCTTAAACCAGAGTGTGAGGAACGCACCTCTAAATTTTATTGTTTGAAATGGAGCAAAAAGAAGGATAACTAGTTCCCTTTGATTTAGTGTCAATTGTTGGGGAAATACTTTATTTTCATATCCTGTGTGAGTGCTACCTCTAGGAGATAAAGTAGGTATTTCAGTGCAAGTTTCTTCTGTGACTTACTGCACCAAATATGGACTTAGAAGCATCAGAGACAATGCATGATCCAGAGGCAATGCATGTTTCTAATGACTGATGGAAATAAGATCCCATAAATCTTTTTCTGTGTCTTAGGTAAGTTATATATGGTCTTTGAATGTGGGGCCAAATTGAATGAGGAAGCATTATGTGAGGTAGAATGTGTCCTTACAGAAAGAGCTAACAAATACAAAATATCCAGACTCATTTATTCTGGGATAGCATAAGTAGACCAGTGATCTAACATTACTATAGGTGATGGAGCCATCCTAATAGATAGATTTGAGATTTAGACTGGAAATGAATAGTCTGAACAAGAGAGAGTTTATGAATTTAATTAATGTAAAACTTTAAAAAATTTAGATGGATGATTACAAACAGAATCATCCAATTTATATTTGTAGCTACCTAAAACTTATTAGGCCTTTCTTATAATGGGCTTTAAAATTTTTTAGATTTTATTTGAGACTGTTTAATAATGATTTTTTTAAAAAATTAATCTTAAAAGTCTTTAAAACCTTAAAAAAAACTATTTAAAAAAGAGTGGCTGCATCTCTGGGAATTAAAAACCAATAGAGAATATTAATATAAGTCGAACCAAAATGTCATTAAAATTCCAATTACCTCACAGTAAAATTATTAGCTAATTACCCAAAACAACATGAATTTTTTAAATGTTTCAGAAAAGAAATGTGGTGATATAATTAATGTACATGTATCTTAAACTTTTTTCTTGAACTTTTGTTATGCTTTCTTAGAAAATAGGAGACAATATAGTTTTATTTCTATACTGAATATAAGAAGGTGGTATGTTAACTACAATAAAATAACTTTTATTTGTATAGTTCTTTGTAATTTTAAATGTTCTTTTATGTATATTTAATCTTTAACCAGATAGTGAAGGAATTATTGCTGTCAGTTCGTAGATATGGAAACTGAGCTGAAACATTAAATTAAATCATCAAGGACTATAAATGCTTACTCCTTTCATTTCTTCATCTGTTTATTATTCAGACATATATTGATCACCCTTATATGCCAGGAGGCCCTCTATTGGTATTGGAAGCAAAATTTATACTTGGATCTTTTGGTATCTACTCCAGTATTCTTCTCCTGTCACTACTAGCTGCATTGCAAATGCAGTCCAGAATTATAGCTTAAGCGATACGCCTTTTTACTAGACAGAGTTTGGGATTAGTTTTTATTTTATAATAGATAAATAATATTTTTCTATTCCGCTAACATTTTAATGTATAGATTTTCTGTAATCAGCCTTTTGTTTAAAGTATGTATTGGCCGGGCGCGGTGGCTCAAGCCTGTAATCCCAGCACTTTGGGAGGCCGAGACGGGCGGATCACGAGGTCAGGAGATCGAGACCATCCTGGCTAACACCGTGAAACCTCGTCTCTTCTAAAAAAAAAAAAATACAAAAAACTAGCCAGGCGAGGTGTTGGCGCCTGTAGTCCCAAGCTACTCGGGAGCTGAGGCAGGGAGAATGGCGTAGAAACACCGGGAGGCGGAGGCTTGCAGTGGAGCTTGATGATCCCGGGCCACTGCAACTCCAGCCTGGCGGGCAGAGGTGGAGCTCCGCCTCAAAAAAAAAAAAAAAAAAAAAAAAAAAGTATGTATTGCCCAAAAGTTTTGTCCATTACTATATAAAATTGCAGTTAAATTCTTATATAATCTCTCCTTCCACTTGGTATGGAAAAGATTCCTCTTTCAAGATTTCTTAGGCTTTTAAATCCATTGTTTGATTTTTTTTCTAGGAAAGAAGCTATCTCAATTGATTTTTTTATTCTGAGTGAATAAAAATAAGATTCAGAAATTATTTACATAATTTATATATTGATCGTATTTAGACATAGTAAATAAAAGCATTCATGGTAAAGAAACAAAGGATTTTACAGCTAATGACCAATAATATGCATTGGTCATAGGAAGAATATTCCAAATCTAGTTTAATAAATTGTTCTTGGTTATATACTCAACAGTTACGCTAGGTTCTTCATAAGATTTTTTTTTAATAGAGAAAAATCCACAGATCTTGCTTTGCGTGTGATCATAACCTGGTTGGGAAGGGATACTAATAACTCCATTACAAGCTGGAGTGAAATATGTGTAGCCAACTTCCTTTAGTATACAGAAGACTGAATGCTTAAGTCCTCAGGGTACAGTTTTGCAGGGTAAAGGAGACAGTTGTATTGGGACTCATTTTAAAGGATGAGCAGATTCCTGCAGGGGAGATGGATATTTTGAGATTGCACACTGGAATTTTAAAAAGTGTTTAAACATACAGTATATAAGTATGTCTACAAATTGGATTTTTAAAAATCTTATTGCTATTAGATATTCTCACAAAGACTTAAGTCATCCATAATTTTTTCTTACTATTACCTATCCTCTCTGAGGTTGAGTAGGAGTTGGAGGCAGGAGCAGATTCTGTGTATGCAGTAAGTCATTGCCAGTTGCCTGGAGCACAGTAGTTTTGGGACTAGAGTGTGAATGTGAGTTGGGATTCATATCAGGAATTACTAACATACAAGAAATAATTATTTCTTGCCATTTTCCCTGGACTAATGACTCTGAGAAGAAACATAGAAGAAACATCGTATTTGATACACCCAGTATGTCATCAGCTGTTTTTTATTTGAGGGAAATACTTACGGTATGGGGTCGTACACTTCGAATATTCTCCAAATTAGGCTGGTCCTTTCTGTATATATTATCTTAATCTCTCTTCATTTTGGAGGAGCTGAAATGCTGAGAATTTATATACAGAATCCTTTTGTGGAGAAATTTAGAATGTTCCGGTCATGCATAATGATACTTACTTTTGTCTTGGATATGGAGAGAAAATGTTCATGATTAGAATCTATACATGCTTAATGAGAGAGAAGACTGAATGATAATCAGTTGCTTTTGCATACCAGTTCCTTTAAAAGCATAGAAAAAGTGGACTTTTTTTTTTTTTCTTTGCTGTGATCAAAGGAAGCTTATACTGATTACTGTCAAGTGTTAGATTTTGATTTTCTTTAAAACGTAGTGGATGAGATTTTAATTTGCTTTTCATGTAAAAGGCAAAGGTGCATTGTTTATATGAATCCCACATTACAAACTGTTTAGCTTTAAACAACATGGAAATTAATTATAATTTACACTATTAGCAGAATTATTAGAAAACAAAACAAACATTTTACATACAAAACTTTGACCCCAAAATTGGGTCTGTGAGATCCTCTTTCAAGCATGGGAAGTTCTGCATTTTCCAGCAAAGTTTTTATAAAACAGAAATTAAGTGTTTTTCATTCACTTTATGCAGGAAATAGTTATTGTGCACTGATATGGTTAGGCTTTGTGTCCCCACCCAAATCTCATCTCAAATTGTAATCCCCATAATCCCCACATGTCAAGGGAGAGACCAGGTGGAGGTAACTGAATCATGGGGGCTGTTTCCCTCATGCTGTTCTCATGACAGTGAGGAAGTTCTCACAAGATCTGATGGTTTATGAGGTGCTCTTCCCCCTTCGCTGGGCACTTCTCCTACCTGCTACCTTGTGAAGAAGGTGATTTGCTTCCCCTTCACCTTCCCTCATGATTGTAAGTTTCCCCAGAGATGCTGAACCATGAGTCACTTAAATCTCCTTCTTTTGGCTGGGTGTGGTGGCTCACACCTCTAATCCCAGCACTTTGGGAGGCTGAGGCGAGAGGATCAAGAGTTCAGGAGATGAAGACCATCCTGGCTAACACAGTGAAACCCCATCTCTACTAAAAATACAAAAATATTAGCTGGGCATGGTGGTGGGTGCCTGTAGTCCCAGCTACTCGGGAGGCTGAGGCAGGAGAATCACTTGAACACGGGAGGCAGAGGTTGCAGTGAGCCAAGATCGAGCCACTGCACACCAGCCTGGGCAACAGAGCGAGACTCTGTCTCAAAAATAAATAAATAAAATAAAATCTCCTTCTTTTATAAATTACCCAGTCTTGGGCAGTTCTTTATAGCAGTATGAAAACGTACTGATACAAGCACTTATTTTGTATTAGGCATTTTTCTAGTAATTGTGCTGCAGAAAGATCCGCCCTCATATAGAAATTTTATTCTCATTAATTAATTAGGTTTTGGTCAATTTCTTTTATATTTTACAATAATAGTATTAATTTAGTTGCTCACCATACATATTTCTTAAGCCAATATTATGTATAAATTCTAAGTAGTGTTGTCACAGAAAGAAATGGATCAGCGCAAATGTATGTATAAGGAACATTAGGGAAAATTGTTTAAAGCTTTAGTATATTCAGAGGATGGATCTGAAGTTTCATATATTTGCAAATCATTTTAGAAATTTCAAATGTAATTTAAATTACAATGATAAGAGCTGATATAAGTTTTTCTGAAAGAGTGAGCCCTTTATACTATGAAAAGTATTTTTTAATATTAGATTCCTGCTTATAGGTAAAATTACTTAGTACATTTTTTGAGATTTATTTGAAGTTTTCTATTCCATACTCTCCTTTTTTTTTTTTTTTCCCTGAGATGGAGTCTCACTCTGTCGCCCAGACTATAGTGCAGTAGCATGATCTCAGCTCACTGCAGCCTCGCCTCCTGGGTTCATGCAGTTCTCCTGCCTCAGCCTCCTGAACAGCTGGGATTACAGGCACCTGTCACGACACCTGGCTAATTTTTGTAATTTTAGTAGAGACAGGGTTTCGCCATGTTGGCCAGGCTGGTCTCGAACTCCTGACCTCAGGTGATCCACCTGCCTCGGCCTCCCAGAGTGCTGGGATTACAGGCGTGAGCCACATTCTCTCCTTCTTAAGATATCTTATCTGAAATTTTAAGAGAATGCTAGTACCATAATTTTTCTTTTTCAGTAGTACATATCACTTACTGATACTTATTAGAAGTAAAATCAGTTATTGCAGTTGTCTCAGAGTGACACTGCATGTAATTTCAACTGCATGTAATGCCATCACTGCATGTAATTTCAACTGTTTCTGTCTGTAATAGTGGTTGTATTGAGATTAATTCATGAAACCTTAAATTCCCTGGGAATTAAAACAAAAAAAGAAACTCATAAGAAGTAAGGAATTTATTTTAAAGTAATGGCCCAACTGGAAATCTGCATTTAAAATTTGTCCATTTAATGGAAAGCGTCAGCTGACTTAGCCAACTTTTTTGAGTGGAAGGGTTATTTAAGGTGACATCTAGTCAATTTGAAATGTATATAGACCCAAAATCAAGTGGAATTGTATTAACTTAAACTATTGGATATTTTCTATATCATGTGGCATACCTGTAACAAAGACAGTTAAGATAGAATTATGGAAAGCATATTTTACATGTGATAAAAGATGGTTTCTGTAGGTTTATTGAAATAATTGGGCCGGGCGCGGTGGCTCAAGCCTGTAATCCCAGCGCTTTGGGAGGCCGAGACGGGCGGATCACAAGGTCAGGAGATCGAGACCATCCTGGCTAACCCGGTGAAACCCCGTCTCTACTAAAAAAATATACAAAACTAGCCGGGCGAGGTGGCGGGCGCTTGTAGTCCCAGCTACTCGGGAGGCTGAGGCAGGAGAATGGCATAAACCCGGGAGGCGGAGCTTGCAGTGAGCTGAGATCCGGCCACTGCACTCCAGCCTGGGCGACAGAGCGAGACTCCGTCTCAAAAAAAA
>NW_016805223.1:2274614-2285304 GCF_001698545.2 Rhinopithecus bieti | reverse complement strand
TTAAATTATTATATTAAATATTAAAACATGATTTGTAGGACTAAAAACAAATTTTAAAAATCATAAAATCACTTAGAACAACCTCTGTCCCTATAATAGCAACTTTCACTTTTGATTGTTAGATTTAACTGGTATATGTAATCTAGTTATTTGCTGTCACACTGTAAATTCAGTTTTTATCATTCAGTGACAAATTTTCACAAATATGTCAGATGAGTACTTTATATATGTATATATGGATCATTATGTATATATAAATATTCCCCAAGCCCACTGTAATAGTGTGTATCAGTATCTCTTTCTTTTAATGTGTGTGAACTCAGCTATGTAATACTTATGACAATATGTATAGTTTTAAATATTCTAGCATCTCTGGCAGGTACTATTTTCTACTTGCATGCTTATGTTTATTTGGAACTCACTACTCTGTAACAGCAGCTGGTTATGTTCCTGGGCAGGTTTAATAGCCGTTCTGTAGTATTGAGTCAAAATGTTCTTCCTTTTACATTTTTCGTTAAGTCTTGTAAAGCCGCACAGAAGTCAGCTACTCTCTTTACCAAGTGTTAACCTTTCATATATTTTACAGGAATGATTCTATCCCCACTTAAGATTTTCTCTTCGTGGGTTAAATATTCCATTTCGTTTGTTCAGGAGTTTCTTATTTGGCCTTCTTTCTAAACCCTTAACCATTCTGCTCATTCTCTTCTTGACACATGCTCTTTAATCAGGGTGACATTTAAAATATGGTCCTCCACAGAGCACTGCTATGAGTCTCCTACCTCCCCAGATCTATAAACTATATTTATACAGTTTTATGCGCTTTTTTGGCAGTCAGTTTATGATACTGGCGTGGGAAATTTCTTCCCTAACCTCCCTACCCTTTTAATCTGTATTTCCTTTATCTGTTTTATATATAGCAATATTTTTAACCAAAAACTTACGACTGACTTTTATATATACTTATTGATTTCGTGTTTATGGACTCATTCATTTATGAATAATTTCAACAAATACTTACTGAGCTGCTGTGTGCCAGATATTCTAGTAGGTGCTGGTAGAAAGTGGTAAAGTATAGTACCAAACTTTTTAGTTTCCTCTGGTTTTAATGTTACGTGTATGATACCTTCAGAAGGAACAGGGAATAATAATGAAAATGATAATGATAGCCAGATTTTATAGCATGCTTAACAGTTGCTGGCGTATTGACCTCTCACAACAATTCTTAAGTCGCAAGTACTATTTATTATTCCCATTTTGCAGATGAAGAAACCCCAGCTTATTGAGATGACGATACTTGCTCATGGTGAGGTCATGGATGGCAGAGCTAGCATTAGATTCCAGTTAATCTGCCTGCAAAGTAAGTTTTATTAACCACTCTGTTAAGTAAGAAACAAGGTGTTACTAAATTTGAAGTAAGGGAAAAAATTTGTTTTTCACATGAATTACAAAGCCTTCCTGGAGGAAAAGGGCTTTGAAGAAGGGGAACTATCCATTCAAAAGAAACTATCGACCGCCGGGCGCGGTGGCTCAAGCCTGTAATCCCAGCACTTTGGGAGGCCGAGACGGGTGGATCGCGAGGTCAGGAGATCGAGACCAACCTAGCTAACACGGCGAAACCCTGTCTCTACTAAAAAATACAAAAAACTAGCCGGGCGAGTTGGCGGGCGCCTGTAGTCCCAGCTACTTGGGAGGCTGAGGCAGGAGAATGGCATAAACCCGGGAGGCGGAGCTTGCAGTGAGCTGAGATCCGGCCACTGCACTCCAGCCTGGGCCACAGAGCGAGACTCCGTCTCAAAACAAAACAAAACAAAACAAAACAAAAAAAATAGAAACTATCACCAGGAAGAGGCACTGAGGTGGAAAAGAATAAAGCACTAAGGGAGAATACTCTACGTGTAGTTTGGCTACACGGGGACATACACATAAGGCATGTGGAGGAATGCAAGATAGGAAAAAGATTAGAGACAGATTGTGGTGGACATCAAGTGCCATGACAAAATGAATGTGTTTTGTTGGTTTTTGAGCAAGAATGTTGAGCATAGTCATCTCCTGCCTTAAAATTGTTACCTTGCAGTAGTGTTCAGGGAGGATTATAAAAGAAGCAGGCAGATAGGAGAGAAAAAGAACCAGAATTACCAATCATGATTAGAAGGAACACAAAGGATAGACACAAAAGACAGGGTGTTGCTTTAGTTGTTTGACTTTAAAACCAAATGAATATTGGAGTAAGAAAGAAGTGGTAACTGAAAATCGAGACACTGGCAACAGAAATAGTCAGATGTGGTTGAGGAACATTATTTTAGGAAGATGAGGAATTGACCTTTACGTTGAGTTTGAAATACTACTGTGGAATCCGGTGGAATTATCTAATGAGCAGTTTGAGAATCAGTGTTGTAGCTCAGGAAAAAGTTGAAAATGGAGAAATAGACTTGATTTTAGCTGTGTAGAGGGGAAAACTGAGATACATATGGAAGTAAACATACAGGTGCTAAAGAGGATGAGTGGGTGTAAACCATATGACATCAGGACATTGGAGGTACTACCTTTAGGCTTAGAGATGACCAGTGGCATTTTCTGACAGTACTGTGTGACAGACATCATGTTTGTCATGCCTTGACTGTTTTAAGGACTTTGTGTGCAGTTTTCATGTAAGCTCCTGGTTCCTTCTTTTCTTTTCTTTTCTTTTCTTTTCCCCTTCCTTCCTTCCTTCCTTCCTTCCTTCCTTCCTTCCTTCCTTTTCTCTCTCTCTCTCTTTCTTTCTTTCTTTCTTTCTTTCCAAATTTCTTTCTTTTCTTTACAAATTTTAAAGGAACAAATAAGATTCCCTTGGGGGTTGATTTGACCTTACATTTAACATTTGAGGGGGAGGTATAGCTCCTTTGACATTCAGGGTCAATAATTGATTTCTTTCTTATCCTTGAATTTTAAAGGAATTATAGCAGTCAATCCCATTGTGGTTTATTCCTGGAAATCTTTCCTTCAAAGTTTATTGATGTTGGCATCTGTTCTACTGAAGATAAATACAGGTATTTTGTTTTTTGTTTTTTTGTTTTGTTTTGTTTTGTTTTGTTTTTTGTTTTGCTTATTTTATCCCAGTAAGAAGCAGGAATGAAAGTCTGTAGGCCAAAACATTAACTGTCCAGTGAAGGTGTGACCCAGCAAATCTAAAGAACTCAATAAACTTCAGGTTGACATGTTGAATCAATCTGAAAAATAATACTGTCCATTCTCGAGAAGGAATAATGGACTTCAATAACTTGTATTACATAGGATAAATCTTCACAGGTACGTGGGTTGAGGTACAGGGATTGGTTTAGTCTGAGAAAGTCTTTTCCTCTCTCTATTTTGTAATACTTCTAATAGACCTATTTAGCTTCACATCTCTTCTATAAGCAGATTATGCTTATCTTTGCATTTCTATGATGGAGCATAGTACTTGATATAGTAGTGGGTATGTATTAAATAATATATAAAGGCATGAATGAGCAAACTTTGTCTAAAAGAAGTTAAGGCCATTTATAAATTTTGTTGAGTTGAATGTGCTTTTTTTTTTTCTAATTCTTCAGTTTAGAAATGAACAGTGAAGGTTCCTATTTAGAGAATGCTCTATATTCTTTAAATGTGTAGACCTCAGGACATTAGGAAAACCTAAATCATTTCAAAATGAACGAATAAAACATTACCTAAAATTCATTCAGCAAAATTAAGCTTCACTTGTGAAAACTTCATTTAAAATTGAAGGCATCCATTTGATACATGTGTACATTGTATATACCACATATGTCCCTCACCTTAGAAATGTGTTAACAAGTTAACGCTTGTTAGTTCTTTGGGGGGCCAGAGAGTTTTTAGGAGACTGCCAGAAAGTCTCCAAAGCACTCTGGATTAGATGGTAACAGTGTTGATGTTTTTGAAATGTTGTGGCCTTTGAGACATAGCATGAGTTTGCAATAAGATAGAATATGTGTTTGCTACATTAGATTTCTATTATCTTCCCAAATGCATATGGAAGGTGTCTCCTTTACCTTGGGACCCACCAAAAACCTGCTGTTTTTCCACCAAATAATATTAGGCAAAGATTAGGAGTAGAGAGATTTTTTGGCCTATAGTGCTCTGTGAAAATGGAAAGGGCAGGCTTACAAGATAATAAACTTCCAATTACTGGAAATATTTATTAGAGATTGAAAAAATTTGAGAAGATTCTACATTAGAAGGAAGATTGGATAAAATTTGTGTAAGCAAATAAAATTTCTGCTTACTGCAGTCTGCACTGTAGAAATAGCTTAGGCTGAATTGGTGAAAGAGAATATAGCACAGTATGTGAATATAGAAAAATTCCTTAAGAGTCAGGAATTTTTCTTTCTTTTTTTTTTGAGAGAGAGATTCTCACTATGTCATCCAGGCTGGAGTGCCATGGCACAATCTCGACTCACTGCAACCTCCACTTCCTGGGTTCAAGTGATTCTCCTGCCTCAGCCTCCCAAGTAGCTGGGATTACAGACGCCTGCCACCATACCCTTGCTAATTTTTGTATTTTTAGGAGAGATGGGGTTTCACCACGTTGGCCAGACTGGTCTTGAATTCCTGACCTCAGGTGATTCACCTACCTCAGCCTCCCAAAGTGCTGGGATTATAGGCATGGACCACTGCACCCGACTAGAATTTTTCTGTATTCTATGAAAGTCTATTGGTTTTTGTTTTTGCTTTTTTACTTTAACCTAGTATCTAAGAATTTTTCTGCTTTTTTCTAAAGCCATTTTGTGTTTATTTTATTGTTATATAGTATTCTTCAGGAGTTCAGCCTATAGTTCAGTTGTTCTTTTTGATACAGTTTGGCCTATATCCTGTAATAATTCTTGAATGTGTTTCTGTAAGTGGAGTGACAGAAGGCCATTTGTGCTGTTAAAATCTGTTGCCCTTGGCAAAGGACTAAAAGGATCACTTTGTGTGTGTGTGTGTCAGTGTTTACTACTGGTGCCTTGTTTGAATCACATCCTTCACTGTTATTCATTAGGTCATTTGTGTCTTTAGTCATTAAACTTTGTCTCATTCCTCAGTGAGAGAAAGCACAGTGAGACCGTAAAAGATGAAACTGGCACCTCATTTACTTCATAATACGGAATTCACTGCTTCCAAAATGAAACCAAGTTGATTAGATGACGCTGATAACTGTTACCTTTTTAAACATTGGATCAATTGCCTTTTGTGTGTCTTCATTTTATCACCAGAGGGCTCAAGCTTGGTGGCACACACAATTTATTCTTGGCTGTGTATGTTGACCTTTGAGATAATGGAAAATTATTTTAGGGCTCTAATTTCTATCTCTTCTATCTTGGGTGGCATTTTCTGTATAGTACCAGGCAGCACCTTTTACTTTACACTTTAAAGGAAGGAATGAGCTACAACTTGGATTTTAAGATGGGAGTAAAATATCTGTTCTTTCCCCTTGTATCTTATCATTTAGTGCTGTATCTCATCTTTTCTACATGAAAATAGTTTTGCATTTTTGGACATGGAGCCTTACCATTTGGACTTCCCAGACCTATTTTTATTTCTTATTCCAGTACTTGCTGTGGAACTGCTGACTGGCTATTTTTTTAAAATATTTTATCTATGGAAAAGCAGAATTCCAAATACTTCCAGATAATGCATATTACAAAGAGTAATTTCTTTTGTCCTTGCTAATATTGTGCTATTTTCTTCTCAATATGTTTTCCATGGTAAGTCTTTGCAAAATTGAAACTGTTTCTTACTTACGGGAAGTCCAAAAAATGATGGATGACTCAACTTTAATGTCTGCATGCTTCTCAAGCATGTAACATTTTTGCCTGACTCTTTCCATGCACTTGACCACATGCCCTAGACCATGATTCAATAGAAAGGTTAATTGCAAGGTTCTTTAGGTCATTTTTTTTTTTTTTGAGACGGAGTCTCGCTCTGTCACCCAGGCTGGAGTGCAGTGGCCAGATCTCAGCTCACTGCAAGCTCCGCCTCCCAGGTTCACGCCATTCTCCTGCCTCAGCCTCCCGAGTAGCTGGGACTACAGGCGCCGCCACCTCGCCTGGCTAGTTTTTTGTATTTTAGTAGAGACGGGGTTTCACCGTGTTAGCCAGGGTGGTCTTGATCTCCTGACCTCGTGATCCGCCCGTCTCGGCCTCCCAAAGTGCTGGGATTACAGGCTTGAGCCACCGCGCCCGGCTCTTTAGGTCATTTGTAACAGTGAACATGGCTGTACATGAAGTATTTGTGTTTATTTCCTATGTAAATGTAAAGGTATCCCCTCATTTGATTGTGGACGTGTGGAAGACTCCGAATCTCTCAAATACCTCGTATGGGAGTGCCCACTAATAGTTGCTTAATGAATACTCAATGATGTTAAATAGTTTTTTATCATTTTCAGCCATCACTTAATTGCTCATATTCAACCTAGTAGAATTTTATGGTTGACATGAGGCTTGTTCTGGAAACAGATCCATTTTGAACCTTACGAACTACAAGCTAATTACAAGTTAATGTAATGTGAAAATAAAAAGTAGGTCATTTGAAGGCCAAGTGGGCAGTGATAGACTTTATCTCTAATCTGAAATACTTGCAGTGGATAAGCTTTCTTAGCACTATTGTGTATTTTTTTTTTTTTTTTTCTGTTTTTAAATTTTGGTGTGAAAAGATAACTTACGGACTACATTTACAGTAGGTACAAAGTAAGGCCTAACTTTTCCTAATAATTAGTCCAATGGGAATTCTACAGGGTTTAAGTAGCATTTCACATAGATTTTAGAATTATTGATACACATCCTAGATGAGAAGAAAATTCTAGTTTGACAGCATCTGTAGTATGGCTTAGAAATGACCATCTAGCCTCTGTTTGAATGCTTTCTTTGAAAGGAAAGCTACTATTAGAATACAATTTCTTTCATTCTTGAACAATTTTAATTTTTAGAAAACTTTTCTTTCAACTGAAAGATAATTTTTTGTTACTTTCAACTCGAATTGCTCTAATAATGGAACTCTTTATCAGATTGAACATTTCTAATTTTATAACTGTTTGGATAACATGGCTCTGAGATTTTTCTCTGGCATACTTATAGATAATCTCCAGTTTATCATGGCTCCTTTTGAAATGGGATATTCAGAACAAGACACTGTTCATGATCTCATAGTACTTTTTCTTTCTTTCTTTCTTTTTTCTTTTTTTGAGACGGAGTTTCACTCTTGTTGCCCAGGCTGGAGTGCAATGGCATGATCTCAGCTCATTGCAGCCTTCACCTCCCAGGTCCAAGCGAATTCTCCTGCCTCAGCCTCCTGAGTAGCTGGGATTACAGGTGCCTGCCACCACACCCAGCTAATTTTTTGTGTTTTTAGTAGAGACGGGGTTTCACCATGTTGACCAGGCTGGTCTCAAACTCCTCCTGAACTCAGTTGATTCACTTGCCTCGGCCTTCCAAAGTACTGGGATTACAGGTGTCGTGAACCACCGCGCCTGGCCCCACATAGTGCTTTGTAAGTGTATTAGTCAGGGTTCTCTAGAGACACTGAACTAATAGGATAGATGTATATATAAAGGGGAGTTTATTAAGGAGTATTGACTCATACAATCACAAGGTGAGGTCCCACGACAGGCCATCTGCAAGCTGAGGAGCAAGGAAGCTAGTCCAAATCCCAAAACCTCAAAAGTGGGGAAGCCAACAGTGTAGTCTTCAGTTTGTGGTCAGAAGTCCAAGAGCCCCAAAACTGAAGAACTTGGAATCCGATGTTCGAGGGCAGGAAGCATCCAGCACGGGCAAGAGATGTAGGCTGGGAGAATAAGCCAGTCTAGTCTTTCCACATTCTTCGGCCTGCTTTTATTCTGGCTGTGCTGGCAGCTGATTAGATGGTGCCCACCCAGATTGAGGGTGGGTCTGCCTTTCCCAGTCCCCTGACTCAAATGTTAATATCCTTTGCCAACACCCTCACAGACACACTTAGGAAAAATACCTTGCATCCTTCAATCCAATCAAGTTGACACTCAAATATTAACCATCACATTAAGGAAACTTTCTTTCTTTCCTTCTTTCCTTTCTTCTTTCTTTTTTTTTTGAGACAGAGTCTCACTGCAACTCCCAGGCTGGAGTGCAGTGGAGTGATCTCAGCTCACTGCAACCTCCTCTACCTCCCGGCTTCAAGCAATTCTCTTGCCTCAGCCTCCCGAGTAGCTGGGACTACAGGCACGTGCCACCACACCCAGCTAATTTTTGTATTTTTAGTAGAGACAGGGTTTCACCATATTGGTCAGTCTGGTCTTGAACTCCTGACCTCAGGTGATCTGCCTGCTGTGGCCTCCCAAAATGCTGGGATTACAGGCGTGAGCCACTGTGCCCATCCAGGAAACTATATTTCTGTGTTGTATTTTTATTCACTCTAAGTTTGTATTAACTTTTACAAACATACTATTGATCCTTAATTACCTTGCAAATAATTAAAACACTCATGTTTTCTGCCATTAACCCAGAAGTCCCTCATTCATTACTGGTGCGATTAATTTGTGGACCTGGATTCTATGTTTTTACAAAAAAATTCAAAAAATGAATTATGACTATTTTTTTACAGGCATGGTCTCACTCTGTTGCCTAGGCTGGAGTTCAGTGGCGGGAAGAACTCCTAGGCTCAAGCGATCTTCCTGCCTCCACTTCTGGAGTAGCTAGGACTATAGGTGCATGCCATTGTGCCTGGATAATTTATTTATTATTTATTATTTTATTTTATTTATTTATTTATTTTTGTAGAGAAGGAGTCTTGTGATGTTGTCATGGGGCTGGTCTTGAACTCCTGGCCTCAAACCATCCTCTTGCCTTGGTCTCACAAAATGCTAGGATTATAGTTATGAGCCACAGTGCCTGGCCAATTCTAGGTTTTTATGATCAAATCCATTAAATACCACCTCATTTGTTTTGATCCTTTTTACTAGTCTGTTGAAGACTTAAATCCTGACAAAGGAAATAGCAGAGTACCTTTTTAAATTTTATGCCATAAGCATCTCACAAAAGTCCTAGCCCAACCTTCTTTCTTTCATTACCATTTAATTTTTTGGGAACTAAAAGATTCATGATACCAAGTTTGTAAATACTATTTTAATTACCAATTCATGTTGGTAATGACTAATGATAACAGCTCTCTTTAAAATACAGTCTTCTGTTTCTCATATTTCTCATATGTTATTATGAGGAAGGTGTTACTTAGAAAGATTAAGTAACTTTATATTTTCATTTGTCCAATAATATATTCATTCCAAATTGTTTACTGGATTCCTGCTATGTGATAGATGCATAGGAGTTTGTAATCCCAGCACTTTAGGAGGTCAAGGCAGGTGGATCACGAGGTCAGGAGTTCAAGACCAGCCTGGCCAAGACGGTGAAACCCCATCTCTACTAAAAATACAAAAAAAGCCGGGCATGCTGGCATGTGCCTGTAATCCCAGCTACTCGGGAGGCTGAGTCAGATAATTGCTTAAACCTGGGAGGTGGAGGTTGCAGTGAGCTGAGATCGCACCACAGCACTCCAACCACCTGGGCGACAGCGAGACTCCATATATATATATATTTAAAAAAGCTAGATGTGTCCTCTGCCTTGTATCTCTTGCAAGCTACTGCCAAAAGCACTCCTTTGCAATGGCGTATTATTCAGGACTACAAAGAAATGAGCTATCAAGTGATGAGAAGACATGGAGGAACCTTAAATGCATATTACTAAATGAAAGAAGTCAATCTGAAATGACTATGTATTGTATAATTCTAACTATATGACTTTCTGGAAAAGGGAAAACTATGGAGGAAGTAAAAGATCAGTGGTTGCTGTGAAGGAGGGAGGGATGAAAAGGCAGAGCACAGAGGATTTTTAGGGCAGTGGAACTACTCTGTGTGATACGTAATGGTGGATACATTTGCCCAAATCTATAGAACATACAACACCAAGAATGAACTGTAAGGTAAACTATGGACTTTTGTGTAATAATGATGTGTGACTTCAGATTCATCAGTTTTAACAAATGTACCACTATAGCCCGAATGTTCATAGTGGGAAGCTTGTTCATGTGAGGGGCAGGGAGTATATGGGAACTCTCTCTACTTTCTGCTGAGTTTTGCTGTTAACCTCATAGATCTCTGAAAATAAGTTATATTTTAAAAGAGTACTCTTATATAGCCTATATATCCCCTTTTTTTGGGTGAGAGGGTTTACAAAGATTATGAGGGCTTTTTGAAATACCACACTAAAACTACAATGCCTATAACAAGGTATCCCTTGCTATCCGGGTCTTACTTAGCTTATCAGCCTGTGATACCAAGTAAAACGTTCTTTCAGTAATGTTGTGGGAAACCTGATTTTCATTGAACATTTTTTTTTTTTTTTTTTTTTGAGACGGAGTCTCGCTCTGTCGCCCAGGCTGGAGTGCAGTGGCCGGATCTCAGCTCACTGCAAGCTCCGCCTCCTGGGTTCACGCCATTCTCCTGCCTCAGCCTCCCGAGTAGCTGGGACTACAGGCGCCCGCCACATCGCCTGGCTAGTTTTTTGTATTTATTTTTAGTAGAGACGGGGTTTCACCGTGTTAGCCAGGATGGACTCGATCTCCTGACCTCGTGATCCGCCCGCCTCGGCCTCCCAAAGTGCTGGGATTACAGGCTTGAGCCACCGCGCCCGGCCAGTTTGGTTTTTTTTT
>NW_016805223.1:2207976-2274421 GCF_001698545.2 Rhinopithecus bieti | reverse complement strand
CCGCGCCCGGCCCATTTTTTTGTTTTTTTTTCAAATTCCCAGTAGCAAATGGAAATTTTGACAATGCTACTAAAAATAGTTGATATTTTCCTGAAATCATTTTATAATAATACCTGTAACTGTCTTGCTCTGGTGTAGTCATTTTGTGCTTCGTATAGCTGGATGTGCTGCAGTACATAGTATTCTCCTTTCCATGTGGTAGTCTAGTCTGATGAAACAAATTATCTTCCTCATCTCTAAACAGCCTGGGACTGAGCCACAGTCTGGAGGAAGTTATGAGAAAAAATGCTAGAAAAATATGAAGAAGAGGATGGAGGGCATTTAAAAAAGCTTCTTTGAAAAGGTGTTAAGAGAAAGTGCTAGTATTCTGAGCACTTTTAACTTTTACTTTAGGGTACTTTTATGGGACTGAAATTAACCTGTGGTACTTCCTCTTCTGTTGTTTCTGAGAAGTGATGCAGTTCATAAATCAGTTCTGTTATTATATTATATGCTGAAACATTTCATAAGTTAGTGGGAAATCTTTCTAAAACGTATTCCATATTTACCTTCATAATTGAAGTATATTGGATTTATCCTGTCACAGAACTCGGGACCACCATGATGGTCACTCAGTATTATATTTTGTGCTAATATGTACACACATTCAGGAGCTTGTATATGAATAGGAAATTTTTTCTCTGCATAATGGCCCCAGGCCATTTTTGTGTTCCCTCTCTTCAAAGTTCAGGTCTGTATAATATACGTTATAAGATCCATACAATTGTATGTTTAAAATATATTTTTCAATTGTATGTTTAAAAAATATATTTAATTTTTTAAATTGTTTAAAAGTATGTTTATATTTTAAAATATTTTATTTTTTAGTTGTATGTTTAAAAAATATATTTAATTTTTTTCTTTCATAATTCACCTGCCAGGTGTTACTTTTGCTATTTATATGATGAGTACTCTGCTAGGCTTTTGCCCATTTCTTGATTTGCTAAATTTAATTTGCTGTGGAATTAAAAATTAAAGTGTTTAGCTTGTTAGTATTTCTAAGTGTTAGTAGACAATTACTAGCATAGATGTTTTCTTTAGCTCAAAGAAGGACAGGTGAACATCTACAGTTAGGGAATGCAAAATTAATTGAGGATTTGGACCTCTTTCTAATCCTTAGTTCAGATGTTTGTGGTCAATGATTATTTTTATAGAAAAAAACCCAGTTAACCCTGTTCTTGAGAAAGGGAATGGGTAGATATTATTTTAGTTTTGTTTTCCAGTCCTAACTATCTTTTGTACTTTTCTGTACACTCTGTTCACCCCCTCCACCACAAAAAAATAAAGTAAAGAAAGACAGGAAGAATAATGCGTATTAAGTCCTGGTCTTGTTGCTGGCCGTTATTCCATTTCTTTTTTTTTTTATTTTTTATTTTTTGAGACAGAGTCTGGCTCTGTCACCCATGCTAGAGTGCAGTGGTGCCATCTCGACTCACTGCAACCTCTACTTCCCAGGTTCAAGTGATTCTCGTGCCTCAGCCTCTCAAGTAGCTGGGACTGCAGGCGCCCACCACCAGGCCCACCTAATTTTTGTACTTTTATTAGAGACAGGGTATCACCATGTTGACCAGGCTGGTCTTGAACTCCTGACTTGAAGTGATCCACCCTCCTCGGCCTCCCAAAGTGCTGGGATTATAGACCTGAGCCACTGCGCCCGGCCTATTCCATTTCTTAAATAGCAAATGTTTTTATGGATCTTATAATGTATTTTACAGAGACCTGAACTTTGAAGAGAGGGAACACAATAATTTACCCAACAGCAGAAACAGTCCATCAGCCCTCTTTGGCTGATGTGGTTTGGTGGTCAGGCTAATCAGAGTGGGATCTTGGTATGCCAATAAAAATGTACACCATTCATTATAATAATTTGGTTCAGGATTATTCTCTCTTCTCTTACCTACTGAAGTATCTGGCACTTAGCAGTTGCTCAGTAAAAACGCATTTAAATAAATAGAAACAAAATGCAATTTAGGCTGTTCAGATGAAAATTAATTTATATCACATTGTCAGTATATGCAGAAAGGGTATGATGCTAGTATTTCATGTAAGAAAAAGATACAGAAGTTAATAGGAATTACATGCCTGTAACATTTAGTAAAATTAAATGGCCTGAGAAATTGCTGTTTAGTAGGATGTTAGAAATAAATGCTGTAGATGTGATGATTTGTAATCATGGAAATTAGTATTTGAATTTTAAGCTTTTTAGTTAAGTAAGAGGGAGGCTAATTTTCCATCAGAGTATTTTCAGGAAAATCATCTATTAAGAATATGCATAGGCCGAGCACGGTGGCTCATGCCTGTAATCCCAGCACTTTGGGAGTCCAAGGCAGGCAGGCCACCTGAGGCCAGGAGTTTGAGACCAGCTTGGCCAACATGGTGAAACTCCATATCTACTAAAATTACAAAAGCTAACTGGGCATGGTGACGCACACCTGTAGTCCCAGCTACTTGGGGGCCTGAGGCAGGGAAATCACTTGAACCTGGAAGTTGGAGGTTGCAGTGATCCGAGATCGTGCCACTGCACTCCAGTCTGAGAAACAGAATGAGACTCCGTCTCAAGAAAAAAAAAAAAAAAAGACATATAAGCAGATCAGAAGGCACTGTATGTTTTATTGTGATTTAGCTCTTCTTTCCACAGAAGAGGTTATAAACTAAGAGGACTTCCTTAAATTGATTCCAACTTGACATCCACAGTAAGTTTTATTTGGAAAACAAAACAAAACAAAACATTTTTTGAACTATGAATACCACTGGAAATACAAATTATTTATAATGGGACAAAAACAGTTGGGAATGTGAGATGTGGAATCTGATGTTTATGTTTTCCTGCTGAACATGAATGGGAGAGCATGCAGAACTTCCAGATTCACAGTCTTCCAGTCAGCCACAGGAGCGGAGAGGGTGAGCCAGTGCAGGTCCAAGAGACACGGGGGAACAATGAGGTTGTTTGTAAAATCACTTTAGTTTCTCAGTTCAACCAAGTGTTTTCAGTTTTTTTGTGGATAGTTTTCCTTGTCACTGGAGCTTCCTTTTCTGCTTTTCACATATTTTATAGGTAATTGCTTCCTTTTCTGATCCCTTCTCTTGTAGGCAGTATGTCTATTATTTCCACAATGTGGTAGGGTGATGGAAAAATGCCCTATCATATGTAAAATAAAAAATCTCTCCAAAATATGTGTATGTATTTACATATGCCATGTAAACATAATTATTCAAATAATCAAATGGAATACTTTGTCGAAGACTTAACTTTAAGAAACAAATTTTCCTGTAGTAAGAAGTTGCTTTTTCTATTTGTGTGAGGTTTTACGGCTTTGTTACTTTTGCCTTATGTCTTCTCAATGTGTTCACTCTGTGATAGGGAAAACACACATACCCACAGTGTCAGATTGCGGGAGATTAACTGAGTTCCTTCAGTACCAGTAAACGAGAGAGTATACAAATTATTGTGAATGGAAAGTTTTACCATAGCTTCAAAAACTTACTTCAGAATGATGGTTGTAGTAAATTAAGAGGAAATAGCAGGTGATGCTAGACTCAAATAAATTTACACATATCAAGCTGATTTCTCAACTTCATTTTTAAAAAAGAATGTTTAAGTAAACTTACTAATTTATTCCAAAATATAATTTAAATGTTTTTTCATCCAGTGAAAGAAATTGGTAAAGGAACACATATTTCCTTGTGGTCTGAGCTTTGACAGCAGTACATATATCCGGTACTCATCCTAGTGTATCTTTCCTTCTTATGGCGAGTTTAGAGTAAAAGGGCAGTTACCATATAGAGGGGTATGTGGGAGCGTACTGATGTGTGGTGTTCCTAGATTAGAACCCACGAATACCATGTTGATATTCCAATAATGGCTTCACAATATGTGTAGTCTTTTGATTTTTAACTTTGTGCTACTTTTTCATCTTTTATACTCTATGCCTCTGAAGATTTTTCTTGTTCCCTGCTAAGTTTAGAGTCCAAAGTATAATTTTAATGTTGTGCTTAAAAAAAAGATATTTTTAATTTTGCATTTCATTTTGAATCATCTACTCACATAAAAGGACTTGCAGAGATGGAGAGCCTCAATTATGTTCATAAGTAATTATGCAGTGACATTTGCTTCAAATCTTTACACATCTTCAGTGGGGGTAGAAAGTCTTTCTTAATTACTGGCTGGACTGATTTTTTTCCCCTCTTGTTGAATGTGTGTGATCTCCCTGATGAGCTATTTGAAATTCTCTGTGACGTGAGCATGTAGCAGTCACTCTTGCTTACTGAAGATTGGAATGTCCTCTTGGTGACCAAATGTGTGAGAAGCTTTCCAGCCCAATGCCTGGAGCCCTACCCATATTTGTGAAATATTAGTGTCTGAAATTTGTTCTCATTTCCTCTGAAAATTTACTTATTAGATCAACACATTAAATCATAAATTTTATGTATCTATTTTAAAGCTTGAGTACATTTTAGAGAGCTCTAATTCTCTTACTTTACTGATTGGAAGGTAATGATAAATGATTTGCACCAAGTGTTTCTTAAAATTGCTGTTATTTTGACTTGAATTTGGCTCCCTATAGTTTTATTATGTGGAGAAATTATAACATGGGTAGCTGTAGTATCAATCAATCATCATAAGGAATACAAGGAGTAAGATGTGAAACAAAGACATTGAATGTTAACTAACTTTGATATCTGAATTCAGTAACTATAGTAAGCTGGTTTCGTTTTGTGTAGAGTTATAAACCTCAAAGGTGCAATACCTACTTTTTCCCTCTCTCATGTAAGTGGAACAAGAGAAAGGTAAGTCACATCAGCCAAGCACCTACCCCTTGACAAGCAGTTGAGGAAAACTGGACTGAAAGAAGTTAAGGAAATGACCTGAGTTCATGCAATTAGTAGGGGCCCAAGCTGAGACAGGACTCATTCTTGCTGGCACTGAAGACTTTTATTGTTCTTTGCATCGAATTATTACAGCCTAAGCGGGAACATCTCTGTAAGTTCTGTGAATTTGAATAACCCAGGTTAAATTGTATCCTAGTATATTGTGAAAGAGTAGATCGAAGATCTAGAGTTTTGAAGAAGCTTCTTATGGGCCAGGATCAGCTAGTAATCATGTCTGTGCTCAGTATAAGGATGAACATCTTTTTTCTTTCTTTCTTTTTTATTTTATTATTATTTTTTTTTGTGTGTCAGGATCTCGCTCTGTTGCCCAAGCTGGAATGTGGTGGCATGATCAGGGCTCACCGCAGCAGCCTTGACCTCTCAGGCTCAAGTGAGCCTCCCACTTCACCCTCCCAAGTTGTTGGGACTATGGATGCCTGCCACCATGCCAAGATTCTTTTTTTTTTCTTTTTTTTTTTTTTGAGACAGAGTATTGCTCTGTTGCCCAAGTTGGAGTGCGGTGGCGTGATCTCAGCTCACTGCAACGTCTGCCTCCCGGGTTTAAGCAATTCTTCTGTCTCTGCCTCCTGAGTAGCTGGAATTACAGGCGTGCGTCACCTTGCCCAGCTAATTTTTGTATGTTTAGTAGAGACTGGGTTTCACAGTATTGGTCAGGCTGTTCTCAAACTCCTAACCTCAGGTGATCCACCGGCCTCGGCCTCCCAAAGTGCTGAGATTACAAGAGTGAGCCACCGTGCCTGGCCCTTTTCTTTTCTGTGGCTTTTTTTTTTTTTTTTTTTTTTTCTGAGGCAGAGTCTCTGTCACCTAGACTGGAGTGTAGTGGCGTGATCTCTGCTCACTGCAACCTCTGCCTCCTGGGTTCAAGCAATTATCCTGTCTCATCCTCCCGATTAGCTGGAATCACAGGCGTGTACCACCATTCCTGGCTATGTAGAGATGGGGTTTTACCAGGTGGGCCAGACTGGTCTTGAACTCCTGGCCTCAAGTGATCTGCCCACCTCAGTCCGCCCAAAGTGCTGGGATTACACTCATGAGCCACTGCAACCAGCGAGGATGAACATTTGAAATGCTCTTAGTTCTGTATGGCCTTCATATACTCTTGAAAGAGATATTCTTTGTAAAATAGTTAAATATTTAAGCCTTTCATATGAGTGATAGACTTTGCTAGGTTGTTTAGAGGAAAAGAAACATCATAAAAGGTTTCTGTCTTTAAAATTTTTTTAATTAATTGAGGCATACTGTTAGCACTCATACTGTTAGCACTTGGACCATACACGTGATACCCAAATAATTACTAAATTGGGTCATGCACAGCACAGATTATAGGTGTGTGACTTAAGGGAAAAACCTATACATTTCTATATTAATGTAATAAAAGGAAATTCAGGAACTAATTATTTTCAGGGGCAATAATTGGAAATTTACGTATTGCTAAATATAGTGATTAAAATACAAGCAGAAGTGTTATTTATTGAAAAGTAGTAGCACTCTCAGTACCCTTAAAGAAAACGAAAATGGAAAAGGTAATTCAACACTGTTATATAATTGAATTATAATAATGTGAGTATTTTGACTAATAAAGTATTTAGTGTGCAGACCGAAATAACCAATGATGTTTTTCTAGTTGGTAGCAGCATTGTCCATGTTAGGCAGTCAATCTTAAAACACTTTTAATTTCCTGAGTACACTAAGGTTTTATCAGTCACCTTTAGTTTTTTGTTGTTTTGTTTTGTTTACAACTGAGGAACTAGAAACATAATTGATTTACAAAGCTTTTCAGAGTCCTCACAAAAATTTATAATTGGAACTAAACCTACTTCCTAGTGCTTGAGTTACTTTCATGGTAACACTGTAGAAACATAGAGTACTGAAATTTGAAGAGGATTCAAAATCAGTTGTCCTTACCTCTCTATAATTTTAAAGACAAAGCAAGGTCTACCTACACAGCTTGTGAGTAGCAAATCCAGGATTATCTGTTAAGGTTTTGTTTGTTTGAATTTTGTTTTCATTTAAAAAAGAATTTACACCATCCAAGTTGTTGGTTTTTATGAATATCTTAAAAATATTTACAGTGAAGAGATCATTGACTTTAAGAAAAGAGGAATCAAAGTAATCCCATCTCTATGATAGATACTAGTACTAATAAACATGCTATTAGCTAATTTTGGCAAATGTCACCCTTGATTAATCCATATTACTGTAAAAAGTTACATGTATACAACTTAATGCTGTTTATATATCATTATTCTTACTGTGATAGGTGCTATAAGGGTAAACCAAGGAGACCTCATCTTCTCATAAAGGTCAGAGGGCTTCTGAAGTCAACTTGAAGCTAAACTTTGAAGGATGAGAGGGAGTCAACTAGGTGAAGGTGGGTGGGGTTGGTAGGCGAGGATAAGCTTTAGAGAGTTTTTACAAAGGTACAGAGGGAGGTAAGAGCTCTGTAGCCTTGTGGGGAAAGATAAAAGTCCTGTGTGGCTGGAGGTTTGATATTATGGGAAATGCAGTCTTAGGTATAGCCAGAAAGGTGAGCAGAGGCCAGATGATCCTGAACTATGTAGAGAATATTAAAGGTTTTCCTTTTTGTCCCAAGAGCAACAGGATGCACTTAAACCCCTTTTAAGGAATGGAATTACGAGATGAGATTAGCTGGTGCCTTGAGAAAGGAAGCTTACTTTTTTTTCTTTATGGGAATTTGTTTGGATTTTAAATGTTAAATGCAAAATTGGAAAATTTGAAATGGCATTTTCACAAATTAAACTGCATTGTCTCAAGTGGAATTCTATTGTGTTTTTATAATTGTGCCTTTGTGTTTCTGCCCAACGTAGTAGCCCTTAAAATGTTTAGTGATCCTGGAACACATCCTTAGTCCTTCCTTAGCTTACTCTCAGTGTCTCTGCAATGCAGGTGTAGCTGTTTTAGGACCCCATTGGTGCACATTGTATCTTGCCATTTAGTGGGAGAATAGTTCATTGGTGATACTGACACTAGCTTACAGATAGTTAGATACAATGTTAGTAGAACATCAGGTATCAATGGATTTTTCCCTGCAGAACAGCATGTCCTAGAAGCCTTTTTTTCTTAGCATGACATCTTACCATGTCCTAATGGTCTCTTGAAGATATACTGTATGTCTTCAGTTTTAATTGTTTTTCTGTTTAGTATATTTGGAAGACCAAGCAATAGCTATTAGTTTTATGCATTAAAAATACATATCAGGTAAAAAAATTGTAAACAATCTAAATGTCAGGGCAATGGATTATGAAATTTCACATTCGTTGGAATACTCTATAGTAGTTTATGAAAAAAGTTACATAAATACAGATAAATCTTAGAAACCTATTGAGTAAAAATGCAAGTTTCAGAATGCTGCTTAGCTTAAGATATATTTTAGTTAAATTTTAAATGTATATCAAACAATACCATATATTTTACATGGAAAATATTTAAGTAGTAAAATACAAAATCACAGGGTAGATAGTTCACATCAACTTCAAGAAGTTGGTAACTTCTGCAAGGGAAGGTGAGGGAATAGATTTAGAAATAGGTTAAAACGATATTCTATCTCACTTCTAAAAGAGAAAACATAGTTGAAATAAGTAACATGAAAATGGATATTTATTCTGGGTGATAGGAGGTATATGAGAAATATCAAATAAGTTTAACAAAACCCAGGATATTGCCATTGCTTTGACTTTGATGGCAAATGACAGCTAACTAAAAATGGCTTAAACTATAATAAAGTTATTATGTATCTAGAGAAAGGTGGCCTTCTGCCTTCTGGTTTGACCACCTAACCATGATACCATGAGCTCCTCCTGTGCATCAGCAGTTTCTCTCCTATTTTTAAGGTGGCTGCAGCTGCAAACATCAAATTCTCAAAGCAGGTCACCCAAAATTGGAAGGGGAAAGAATGACAGCCCTTTTTTCTCTTATTGGTGGGAAAGTATTTTGTAAAAGAGTACATTATGTCTCACTGATCAGAGGTTCAGAGCCTGGGCCAATTCTGCTTAAAGCATACGGCCTGGCAGATCGTTAAGTACTAAATAAATATTTGTTGAATGGGTCTGTCTTTAGCAAAGGGGAATGGGATTGCCATGATTGTTTCGGGAGGTTTCTTCTTGTGGGTGATCTTAATCTTCAGGCCAAACTCTTTGTTGATGCTGTTGTATTTTTCCTGAAATGATCTCTAATACTTAGGGTAGAAATCAGATTATTGATGGTAGTGGTGGTGTTTTAAATAGAAGAGAGAGCTGAGAAATTATTAATCTCAATCCTTTAGTTTTTCCCATATGTGGAAGTAGATGTTCAAACAGGTTGTGGCACTGCTGACACTGGAACTCTGTCCTTGATTTCTGCTCCAGGGCTGGCTCTATGTATGTACATTCCTTTTCAAAGACTGCAGAAAATCACCACCAGTGCACTGAACCTCCTTCACGATTGTACGAAGAACTTTCGATGAGGCCAAAAAATGTGCTAACAAAAGGTTTTGAGTAGTACAGAAGTCTTCTTTGCATTCCTTAGTATGCTGACTAAAACCAGACTTACGGCTAGGTCTTGCCTTGACAATTGATAGAAAATGGGTTATACAGAACGTTTTATTTGTGAAATTAGCCAGCCATTACCATTTTGAAGTGATCTAAAGATCGTGTGAGCTTCTCAGGCTAAACAGCCAGGTTAATAACCATTTCTTTTCACGGAATCAAACATACTAGGTTTCTCTGATTATTTTCTTTTCCTGACCTTCTAGCTGAATTCATTTGGCTGTGAAGTTGAAAAAAAAAAAAAAATCTTTTAAAATATCACTGCAAGCTAGTGGTTACATAGTAAGATTTCTTGCTAAACTTGCTTCCTCATCCTCCCTTCCCTTCCATAGCTAGACTTTATTTACAAGTTTTTTTTTTTTTTGACATGAAGTTGCTGTTTTTAATTATGTGTGTGATTTCTTAAATAAGAGGAAACTTGTACACATTTTCAGACTGAATAAATATTATTGTACACTGTTTCATCAGGTAATCATATTGTAAATCAGTATCTGAGTGAGGAGCATGGAGCACCTGTATGTTTTGGCCTGTGTGGTAATTTGTCCTGCATTATTGTCTGGAGTATATCTTCCATAACTCAAAAAAATTTCTTTTGCAAAGCAGTGGTGACATTTTATTTAACTCTTGTTAATTTATAAGGCTTAGCCAAAAAACAAACACTGAAAGGCACAAATCTTCACTGCAAATAAATTATGTGCCAATGGCGACTACTAATTCAAAGCAGCTTTTGAGTTCTAGCAGAAAGTTCTAAACTTCTCTGAATTACAGCCTTAACTTAATTTGTCATCCCAAGAAATAGCTTTTTTAAAAGGAGGAAAAAGGGATGGAAGACGGAGGGGAATGTCAAATATATTCGTTTTAGGAAGCAAATATTTCCGATCCAGTTTTGCAGTCCTAGTTCCCTGTTGGTCCCACTTCCCGTGGAAATTTAGTGTAAAACTTAGGCCATGCCCATAGAAGGCACCACAGAAGACATTTAGTACTACCCAAGTTCTATCCAAGATGGTGTCAGACTAGCACAAATATCAGTCTAATTGTAGTTAAGTATGGCTGCTTTCTCTCAGTGGAGAGTTTTTTTTCTCCCTATGCGTTTTTCTCTTCTTTTCCAAAATGTCAATAAACTTTATGGAGTAGAACATCTAATGTTGCCATATATTCTGGAGTGTTTTTTAATGACAAAGTTGTTTATTTTTTTAAGGTAGCAAGATGGCAAATATTTTGTTTTACCACAGCATAATAAACCAATAAAACCAGCTGGACAAACATTTATCAACTAAAGTAGGTGCTAAAGCCAGGCGAGAATCCCAGTATGAAGCTTGATCATGTGTTAAGAGCCTTATTTCAGTTTATGGCAGAAATTTTCAAAATTACTTGTGAGGCTACAAAGAAGTATCAACTAAAACTAAGTCAAATAACAAAGCTTCTATGTTTTAAAATTTCAGCAGTTTGGGCTCTGACAAGTCTGTGCTCTTGAGGTTCTTTCTTGAAGAGGTTGTGGAAGAAAAGCAATTAAACATATCTACATATCTATTTCTTTTTCTCGAAATGCTTTATTCATTCAGTTGATTCATGCTCACAAAATGTGTGGTATATTGCCAAACAAGTCTGCAAGGAAAATAAAAATCGTAAATAAATCTGCCAAATATACAGCTGTTAATCTGTTAGTTAATTGGAATATTGACAAATTCAGTAATGCAATCAAGATTTTTTAGCTCAACTTTAAGAAACTATAATGTTGACCAGAACTCTATCTTGACACTTAAGGCTGTTATCCATTACATGAATAATTGGTTTCCAAAATGTGAGGCAAATATAGCCAAGTAAGTAGGAGGCCTGGGGAATGTTTATCCATGGTCTTTTCTTAAACAAAACAAATAAACATAGCAATACCAAAACTGTACCAACCTATGACAATTACCCAGTAGGTCTCTTTAAAATGATTTTCAAAACTTAGAGATTTGGGGGAAAAATATCTAATTAAAAAATTTGTGGACTTTGGTAATTAAGAAGTTACAACTGTGTTTGAAGTGTAGCATGTGTGCTGTTGATTTTAAGTGATATACATATAACCATTTTAATATTTAAGAGTTACTACTAGAAATATAATTAGCATGTCAGATCGCCCATGGATATTATTGCTAAGAACAAGGCGAAATCTATTAATAATAAGGAAGCAAAAATGAGACAACTTACAGGAAGATATTAAGTTAATTGGTAATACAATTGTTATCTGAATGTGGCAGATATCATGGAGGTTCTATATGGATGACTAGTATTTGGGAAACACTGGATTGTGATTATCTGTCTTAGAGGTGGTATCCTACAGAGAGAAAAAAAGGTTGAATCTTAAGAGTTAAGTGCCCTTGAAATTTATCTGTTGTAGCCCTTGTAACTATATAACCTCTGTTTTTGAACTTCCAGTAATGGAGAATTCACTAAGTTCTGACTTGGCCTCCTCCATCATCAGATATATCTCATAGCTATAGTTCCTTCATCATCTAGCTTTTAATAATTCCCAGAACTCAGTCTTCTAATGATAGGCAGTAATAGGTACAGAATAATCCGTCTTCGCTGGATGGAATTTTAGTAATTTAAAGACATTCATCGTCCTCCTTTTTCCAAGTCACTGTTTACTGGAAAAATGAGCCTCTCTTCTGTAGTTCTCAAAATGACATGATTCCAAAGTGTCTGTATCATCTTGGTTGCTATTTTGAATGCCTCCTTATTTTAAGGTAACTTTCGCAACAGTTCCCTAATCTTGGATAATTTACTTAATCATTCTGAAAAGAAGGATAGTAGTTTAATTCCACAAACACTATGAGATGGTGAACTTGAGTTCTTCTGTTATCTAGTATGTCACATAAACTGTAATTCATAGATACTTATCATCATTTCATTTTTTATTTTTATTTTTTTGACATGTAGTCTTGCCGTATCACCCAGGCTGGAGTGCAGTGGCGCGATATCGGCTCACTGCAACCTCTGTCTCCCGAGTCCAAATGATTTTCCTGCCTTAGCCTCCTGAGCAGCTGGGATTACTGGTGTGCACCACCATGTCCAGCTAATTTTTGTATTTTTAGTAGAGACATGGTTTTGCCATGTCATCCAGACTGTTCTCAAAGCCCTGAGCTCAAACTGATTCCCCCACCTTGACCTCCCAAAGTGCAGGGATTACAGGTGTGAGCCACCACACCCAGCCTATTGTCATCATTTTAACTCATAGCTATTATCACTATTATCACTGATTATTATGTATGCTAAATATAATACATAACAATACTGAGAAAATATTTTAAGGGTGTAATATCTAATTGTAGACACTATAGCTTTTTGATTATGTATTGTATTTGTTTTCATTGATGTCTAAGTTTGCACTGCATTTTGTTGTTGTTCTTGGTGACATCTCACTGACTCATTGACTCTTCCTTTCTCCTAAAATGTCCTAGTATTTTTCCATGCAAATGCTGCTGACTCACATCTTCCTATCCTGTAGCTGCTAGATTTGGATCCAATTTTAGGTCTTAGGATCTAATCCTATTCCTATTAAATTTAGCTTTGTTTACTTCAGTTGGTCATTTAATTCTTTCAGGATCTTTTTGGATACTGGACCCTGTTAACCTAATCATTCCTCCCTGCTTAGAATAGAATCAACATTTTTTTTCTTAAATTAGGCGTTCTTTGCAATCTGATCTTTATTTACCTGATTATGAATGTGATTGATGCATACTCACTATGGAAATTATTGGTCACTTGTTGGAGTTCTGTTGGAGACACAATATTTAGGCAGTTCTCATTGATATGGACATTGCAGTTGGTAAATCACTGTTGCTCCCTGCCCCTTGAGGCTTTCCTCTTCCTTGACCCCCTTATGCCCCCACTTGACGTCACATAAACCTCCGCATGGTCCAGCTCATGGAAATTTAATGCTGCACATAGCAGAGGCCCTGTAAAACCCTTCTCCAGTGCTGTGGCCAGTACCTATTCACTACAAGTTGTTAATATTTTGAATATCACCCCTGGGTATAACATTATATGAGTAAAATACAGTGTATGTGGGGCTCTACTACCATGTTTCATGTTTTCCTTGGATAATCTAGCAGAAAATAAGAAATAGCAGTAATTTTTATTTACTTATATGCATATATAAAATAGTTGAAACTTCGTAATGCCTCTGGAGAATGGAATAGCTTGTATATGTTAGTCAGGAAATGATTTTGATAACCCTTTTAATGGGCTTGGTTAAGCCTAGCTAAGTGAGACACTTAGTGGCCTCCCAAATGTATCCACATCCTTATTCTCAGCACCTGTCGATGTGCTAACTTATATGACAAAAGCAACTTACAGATATGATTGAATTAAGAACCTTAAAATAGAAGATTATCCTGGATTATCTGGTTAGACCCAGTGCATTCACAAAGATCCTTATAAGAGAAAGAAGGAGGCTGGAGAGTCAGGGTCAAAGTAGGAGACGGGACAAGGGAAGTTGTGGTTGGAATGATGTAATCAATTTCTGGCTTTGAAGATGGAAAAATGGGCCCTGAGTGAAGGGATGCATGTGGCCTCTATAAGCCAGAAAAGGCAAGGAACTAGATTCTCCCCTAGAGCTCTTCCTCTCCAGAAGGAATACAGTCCTGTTGATGCCTTGATTTTAGACCATTGAAACCTGTTTTGGGCTTATGACCTCCAGAATAGAAAGATAATAAATTTGTGTTTGTTTATCACTAAGTGAATGGTAATTCATTACATTAACAATAGGAAACTCACACAGATCAATATCCATTTTAGGGGTTGTAATTTAGCCCCTTTCCTAATAATTAAGATTATCTAGCTTTCATTCTTTTAACAATAATTATAAGTAACAGGATAGAAAAAAAAAAAAAAAAAATTGACCGGCATTCTTTCCTTCATTGTTGCCGAGACAGGAGAGTTTAGGACTTTGTGTAGTTGGTTGTTCTCTCTCCCAAGCCTACTCAAAATGTTGTACTGCTAGTCTACCATCACTTTTTTCCTTTTCATCCTCAAATTCATTTAGTTTCTTGTATATTAGTCCACAAGGACAAAATAAGACCATGTTAGATTCAAAATGAAAGTCCAGTTTTCAGAATGATATTTTGACAAAAACTCTGAAGCCTATTCTAGGAGCCTCTCATTGAGATATGATTTGGACATGTAGTCTACTTTGTCATAACAGCAGCTTTTGTTCTTAACATGAATTATGCTAGAAACTGGCTTGCTGTGGGTTGAACCATCTACTGAGGAACAGTTGATGCAAAACAATTACTAAGGCGGAAGTTCAGGAAATAAGATTAGATTTACAAATTAAATGATTTGATTCAATAAATGTGTACAATGGATGGGCATGGTGACACACATCTGTAGTCCCGGATACTTGGGAGGCTGAGGATGGATGATCCCTGGAGCCCAGGCATTCAAATCCAGCCTGGGCAACATAATGAGACCCTGTCTCTAAAAACAAAAAAAACAAGTTTACAGTGATGACCTCTCAGGAGACTTAAAATATTCAGTTAACTGTCTGTCATCCCAGAGTGGAATTCTGGAGGTAGAAAGATTATAAAGATTAATTTGGCATTATTATAATTGTCTGTTTTTGAAGTTGCTATTTAAAGACTGTAAAGGCTTTTGGTCAATAGAAAAGTCAATAAATGCAGAATGCTCCATGGTGAAATCTCTTCCATTTCGACAGCTTTCCAGTATGTTGCACTAATTTTGCATCATTTAGACCTTTTCAGTATCAGTAGCTGCCAAAGAAATGGACCAAGGGGAACTGACTGAAACAAAGTTGTGCTGGTTTATTGTGTATTATTCTTTTAGGATTATCTATTTTATTATTTGAAATCAGTAAATTATACATGGGGACAAATGCCTTCCCCGGTGCAGGGATCTCATGTTTGGAGATTATTATAGAGTAACAGAGGCAGCTCTAGAACAGTAGTTCGAAGATGGAGTTTTTTCATAATTTTGCTACTTGCTATGAAATCTTGGTTGAAGCTCTTTATTTTCATCACAAAAAAGATGGGAGAAAGCATTTGTGAGAACACATAATGCATATAAAAAAATGCTTTGAAATCTAGAAAGTTCTTCACATACATTAAGTAATGGTAGTTGTTCTACAAACTTCTCTATCATTCTTCTGCCCTCCCTTAGCCATTTTTGGGGTCCAGATGAGATCACAAGATAAGGCAGGCTGGTGCAACCAGTGCTGACTTATTGTGGGGACAGCATCAGTGTCATGTCATCAACACCCTGGGACAACTGTGGCTTTGTTATTCTGATGTTGAATTACTCTCCTATCATTTCCCTCCCTCAAAATGACTAATGCACCATAATCAATGTAAAAACAATGTTAGTCCCAGAACAGTTGTTTGTGAGCATAATGAGGAGAATGAAACTCTTGTTTTGCTTGAAAGTTAGGCTTTTAGTTGAGTACACTCCCTACCATGATGATCGTTTTCAGCATGTGGAGCCCATTAAGCAGTGTTGGAACTGGATTCACAGTTTAATGTGCTAACACTGCATCTGTTTCTACCCTGATAACACCTGGATCAGTTTATAACTTATGTAGAAGTTTAAGATGTGGTGTCGTTAATTTCTAAAACAACTGTTGATCTTTATATGTGCGAACCCCATGGTCTTTTACATTCCAGATGAATCCATCGCCATTTGAACATACTTATACCTGTGTCTGCTTTCAGGGAAGTAAAAACACATGTCCCCTCTAGGGGCTTTATTTTCACTTAAATTCTTCTGCAGGTGACAGTGATGAGCTTATTAATATTTTTCCTTGTTTTTTTTTTTTTCCTGGAGATGAATAGGATGATGCCTTTATGGTGTACTTATGTAACCTTTATTAAATCTTCATCTAAAATAAATTGCTGATGGATGATTTCCTTCCTGCTTTGTCAAAACACATGCATATTTTCCATCCAAGCCATTTATGATGCCATAAGTAAGTTATTGATTCCTCTTGGGAGCTGTGAAATGCCTGGGCATTAAAAATTAAAGAAAGGTGATTCTGTTACTGAGACTGCATGCCTTATCTCTGTGGCTAGCTAAAAGCAGAGTGCCAGTTCACTGGAGCTTTGAAAAATGACTTTTCCCAATGACCTGCTGCCTTTTAAAGACAGCGGAGTTTGGAGTTCCTTTTTAAAGTGGTAAATGCCCTTGGAGAGTTGTAGTACAGTTTTATTCCCATTAGAAAGATTGAACTTCTCCCTAGGATGCCCTCAGAAGGGAAACCATTAGAAGATAGGACCACTATAACATTTGGGCATCCTATTCTGTTATCCTCCCCAAGGCAACTTTTAATGTTTTTCAACATGAAAATCTATCTATTCTGAGTACAGTGACCATAGTAAAGTGCATGACATTCTCTTTTTTTCACAGGCGACCAGATTTCTGATCTTAGACTCTTCTAGGTTGTATTTTAGGCCATCATAAATTATAGCCAATTTACTCCCCATGTGGGTAGGGCTAACTTATATGAAGAGTGTGAAGAGGGCACTTTCAAATATTATGTTGACCTTTATTTTTATTAGCAAAGATACAAGAGGTTTAACATTGTCCTGTTGCTTAGAAGTGGCCATCTTTAAAAACATAATAAAGTGTGTAATTGGAAATGCCTGGCTAATTCTTTTCCTAATTTGTGCAAGAAAAAATAGACAGAAGACATTATGGTTGTTTTATTAGAATTGATCATCTTTAGTCAAGAAATGTACCCAAGGTCAGCTTCTTTGGTAGTGTGCAACTGTCATCCTTCTGATGAGTCCGATTCCCAAAAATATTCTAATTAGGCTGTGAACAGTGATATAAGTCCTGTGACTTCTTTTATTTTATGCTTTTGATCACCTCACTTAACCTTGCTGTCGTCCATCTTTCCAACTGAGTTTGACTGCTCTGAACATCATTCTTGTGCTCTTAGATTGGCTATTGGGCTTAATTTATGATTAATGAAAGCAAAATTTCAGATGGGTGCAGTGGGGGAGAGAGGAGCAAAGTCCTAGAGAATATGTAAAGAGAAAAGATAAATGATACCAGTAACTGCATGCTATATGTAGGGGTATTGACCAACATTTCAGGAAAAAGTGCTCACCTACAGCATCCAGGGAGGAGAGGCGGGTGAATCACTGTAACTGAAACAGTCATTTGTGAAGCCCCTACTGTGCACCATGCACTGTGCTTTGGAGTTAACCTAGTTACCTTATTTAGTGTTCACCATAAACAATTTTTAGATGAGAACCTGAATCCTCACAGCTAGTAAGTCCAACAGGAATGATTTCAATCAAAATTTGGCAAACTCTAAAGTGTGTGTATGTGTGTTTAACACACTGTGGATTTGGGGAGTTGCTTCAGATAAGAGATGAATATAGACTTTTGTTTTCTTCACATGTTGGAGTAAAAAGTTAGATTGGTTGTGCTTAAATTTCTCTGATTGAATACCGTCTTCCATTCTTATATTTAAATTTTACTTGTTCATCTTATGCCTTGTGAATTTGTTTAATTAGCTTGGTTACTTGTACGTAGAAAAAATATTACTTTATTGGCAGTGGCCAGGGTGGCAGAAATTATGTTTATTGAAAGCAGTGATGCTCACGATTAAATAAAAATGATCTCATGGTCCTGGTTTTGGGATTTCTAGTCTTTGCAGAGGTTAGCTGATATAATAGTCAAAGACATGGAGGGCTAAAAAGGCACTATGCATATCCACCTGTTCCAAATATATGAATTTGGGGTCAGCAAAAGGCTAAACTATACCATTACTTAAGATTTTACTATTGGTTTTTGTTTTCTTTTTTTGGTTTTGTTTTTCTCTGAGGTTGAATCTTGCCCTGTTGCCCAGGCTGGAGTACAGTGGCATGATCTTGGCTCACTTCAACCTCCACATTCCAGGTTCAAGCAGTTCTCCTGCCTCATCCTCCTGAGTAGCTGGGATTACAGGTGCCTGCCACCACGCCTGGCTAATTTTTGTATTTTTAGTAGAGACGAGATTTCACCATGTTGGCCAGGCTGGTCTCGAACACCTGATCTCAGGTGATCCACCCACCTCATCCTCCCAAAATGCTAGGATTACAAGTATGAGCCACCACGCCCGGCCAAGATTTTACTGTTCTTAAAGGGACATGTTGGTGCTTCATCATTTATCTGTTCATAACTGAGATCTGAAAGAGCTGATAGTGTTCACATAACATTTATCAAATATATGCATATATAGAGTGCCCTGCTGTGTGATTTATTTAAAGGGCTATAGAATAAAACATGTTAGAGCTCCCTGAAATCTAATTTATTTCTTGATTATTAAAGTTTGGTCAAGAAATGATATCAAGATTAGGAAGTGCTGCAGTATATATTAGGATGTCAGTAAATTTTAATGCTGGAGTTAATATCTCTCTTTCTCCGCTCATTCTTGGATGAAATATCTCTTGCCTTCCACGACAAATTAGAGAGTTGCTGGTGGTTTGTGGACCAAATGTTTGGGTGCTTTGTGTAGGCTCATCTGTGTTAGTTTTAAATTAGAGTGTTTTCCTCCTTGCCTATCTGTTTTTCATCAGCGCTTGTATATCCGCGTGTCTGAAAAAACTCTCTGATTTAGCTGTGAGGCTGATTTTAATGTAGGGATGTCTGTGTACCCTGTCATCACCGGCAGCCCTGGTGAAACTTCCCATGTTTTGCATGTGTGTTGCTACAATATGTTCAAAGTCTGATCTTTCTCAGATGTGTGTGTGTGTGTATAACTATTTTATAGCTGAAAAGGGATGCAGGCAGCAAAGTCTCTGCCAGAATATGTTTTCTATTAAATTTTGTAATATGAAATTATAGGTTAGCGTTTGGCTCTCATAAAGCCGCCTTTTCCACCCGTCATGGAAGACGACTAACACCTTCCTTTGACTCACGTTTTCCAAGATTCCTTAGTGTTAAAAGAAGACTTTCTTTTTGAAATGCAGAAATTAAAAGAATATGGTACAAAAGTGTTTTTTATAGCTTTATTGAGTCTTGAGGGCAGATATATGGATTCCAGACAAAATGCAATAATAGACTGGGATTTTACTTTCAAATCGTCTTGCAAACACTTCTCACTGGAGATTTATTGTACATGTGGAGGAACACAGGCTGCTTTGAAGGTTAAATGGAGTAGTTTGGAGAACAGTGTTCAAGTCCTTTCTGCCTCTTATTAAGTGTATGCACTTCTTTAATTAACTTAACCCCTCCAGCATCAGTTTTCTAGTTTGTAGCATTATTGAGGATAAATTGAGATAATGTGTGTGCTTTGTAAACTTTGTCAATCTCAATGTAAAGATGATGTGGCACTAGTGTTTTACTGTGTCTGTTTAGTTAGCGTTAACGCCTTGTTGTATTGGCCCCATTGCATGATTAGAAATTTTTTTTTCCCCTGGTAGAGAATCTAGACAAATTCTGTCAGAACTGAGAATAAGATACCTCTTAAAACCCTATTTACAATCACAAAGCAGTTCAACCAGTCATCAAAAACAGCCCCAGACATAGTATGTATTGTAGAAATGTGGCTTGTATGTGAAATGAAGTTTTCCCGAAACTCTGAAAGATAAACAGTAGCTAGCATATGTAATAATACAGTACTGTCTCTATGGTATAGTAGGGCTTATTGGTTTTCTAGCGCTGCCATAACAAAACACCACAGACTGGGTAGCATAAACAATGGAATCTTATGTTCTCACAGTTCTAGACTTCAGAAATCAAGATCAGTGTGTCCGCAGGTTTGGTTTCTCCTGAGGCCTCGCTCCTTGGCTTGCAGATGGCCACGTTCTTGCAGTGTCCTGGCGTGGTAATTCTTTTCTCACGTGCATCCCTGGTGTCTCTGTGTGTGTCCAAATTTTTTTTACTTGGACACCAGTCATGTTGGATTAGGACCCACCTGAAATGCCTCATTTTAACTTGACCACCTCTTTAAAGATCTTATCTCCAAATACAGCCACATTCTGAGATACTAGGAATTAGGACTTCAATATACGAATTGGGGGGTGGCAAGGTGGGACATGACACAGTGTGTGTGGCACATAACAGGGAGAGCAGTAGAAAAAGAGCAATGACAAAGAGTTAAATTCCTGTGTGTGCAGCTCTGATCTTTACCGACCCTAATAGTCTCAGGCAGGACTCTTAATTTCTTTCTTTTTTTTTTCGAGTCTCGCATTGGCATGATCTCGGCTCACTGCAATCTCTGCCTCCTGGGTTCGAGCAATTCTCCTGCCACAGCTTCCCAAGTAGCTAGGATTACAGGTTCCCACTACCATGCCCAGCTAATTTTTCTATTTTTAGTAGAGACAGGGTTTCACCATGTTGGCCAGGCTGGTCTCGAACTCCTGACTTCAAGTGATCCTCCTGCCTTGACCTCCCAAAGTGCTGGGATTACAGGCGTGAGCCACCGCACCTGGCAGTTCTCTTAATTTCTAATGTCCACATCCATAGCCACTTACTCACAGAGTCATGATGAGGCTTGAAGAAGATCATGAACCTGAGCACATTTTGTAAAATGTAAAAGAGTAATACAAATACAAGGTAGTATTCTAACAGGAATACCTGTGAGGGATAGATTGGCAACATGTAGAATATTTTAAGTATAAAAGGGTAAGGATTATTGCAAACATCTGGCTAAAATAAGGTTCTTGGCTATTCTGTATGGATGCAGGAGTTCTGGGTAAAGAAAGGTGATTTGGGCCGGGTGGCTCACGCATGTAATCTCAGTACTTTGGGAGTCTGAGGCAGGCAGATCACTTGAGGTCAGGAGTTCAAGAGCAGCCTGGCCAATATGGTGAAACCCCGTCTCTACTAAAAATACAAAAATTTGACGGATATGGTGGCAGGCGCCTGTAGTGCCAGCTACTTGGTAGGCTGAGGTACGAGAATCGCTTGAACCCAGGAGGCAGAGGATGCAGTGAGCCATGATAAAGCCACTGCACTCCAGCCTGGGCGACAGAGTGAGACTCAGTCTTGCAGGCGGCTCAGTCTTGCAGGCGGGGCGGGGTGGTGGGGGAAAGTTGATTTGGTTAAGACTCAATTCAGAGAAGACAGGAGTATTAGGTGAGCAGATAAGCTAAACATCTGGATAATGCATCATGAATGTCTTTCCACTCCCAATGCTTGTTTCATAGAGACTGTTAGTTTCTCCCTTTAAAACTTTTTCCCGTTTTACTTTCCTGGTCTGGCAGTTTTCAGGCTGAGGAGTCAGTGGATTCACAAGCAGTGTTCATAGCCAGAGGGTACTTTTCCTATTTATCCTAGGTGAAGATTATGACCCCTCAGGATGTGAATTTTTTAAAAATAATACTTGAATAGTTGGAGGAAAATTGCCATGTACTTTATCTGTTCTGAAATGTGTACAGCACATGTGTAAAGGCAAGTATTTTAACTGGGTGTTTTCTTAGCTTGCCATGCCTGCATCCTTAGAGAGTACATTTGGATAATCAAATCCTTAGGCACAAAGATTTTATCTTTTGCTCTGTAAAAGCACATAGACCAAGACCACGCACAAAATAGGTGTTCTTGGAATCCGATGGTTATAGTTATGTTCTCTCTTTTAGAATCTAGTGTTCCAGCCAGGCAGGGTGGCTCATGCCTGTAATTCCAGCACTTTGGGAGGCCGAGGCAGGTGGATCCACGAGGTCAGGAGTTCAAGACCAGCCTGACTAACATCGTGAAACTCCGTCTCTACTAAAATATACAAAAAGTTAGCTGCGTGGGGTGGCGGGCGCCTGTAGTCCCAGCTACTCAGGAGGCTGAGGCAGGAGAATGGCGTGAACCCAGGAGGCGGAGCTTGCAGTGAGCTGAGATCTCGCCACAGCCTGGGCGACAGAGCGAGACTCCCTCTCAAAACAACAACAACAACAACAACAACAACAACAAAAACCCTAAAGAATCTAGTGTTCCATAGAGCTCATTCATTTTTGAAAGCATTGAACTTCATAAAAAAAAAATTGTAATCTCATATTCATTCCATCCCTTAAAGTCAAACAGTAATCATGTTTTAATACAGAAAACTAGAAGGGGCCTGGCACAGTGGCTCACACCTGTAATCCCAGCACTTTGCGAGGCCAAGGTGGGTGGATCACTTGAGGTCAGCAGTTCGAGACCAGCCTGGCCAACATGGTGAAACCCCATTTCTACTAAAAATACAAAAAAATTAGCCGGGCAAGGTGGCAGACACCTGTAATCCTAGCTACTTGGGAGGCTGAGGCAGGAGAATTGCTTGAACCTGGGAGGTGGAGGTTGCAGTGAGCCGAGATCGTGCCACTGCATGCTAGCCTGGGTGACAGAGCGTGACACTCTCTCTCTCTCTATATATATATGTTGAACTAGTCACACATTGCAACATACCACAAATCCTAAAGACCTTATTGTAGGGGAAACATAGTATTAGATGTAAAATTTTAAAAAATGAAATTTTAATGTAGCTATGAGTTGATGAAAACCTACAAAATTGAAATTCATAAATTATGTAAACAAATGCACTAAAGTGGTTCATGTATAGTACCTGATTTAACTTTTAGGTGTGAGAAAGCGTCACAATATCCCTTCTAGTTGTTTCTAATTTCAAATCTGGAAAATTAGAAAAAAGTTATTTTCATTAAGCTTTTAAATTGAGACTCTGATACAGCATAGTACAGTGAGAAGGAGGTGAGGTGTACTGAATTATTTTATGTCACGATATTCTGATACTGATATAGTGACCAAGTGATTATGTACAAAATATTAATACCTGTTTTTCTTCATGCAAATTAAACAAGGCTGTGAAAAATACTCCAAGAATTGTTTCACTCATTAATTTTAATCAGTGAAATTAAGTGCTTAGAGTGTGGGATTCTGATATATATATATTTTTTTTTTTTTTTTTTTTTTTTTTTTTTTTGAGACGGAGTCCCTCGCTCTGGCGCCCAGGCTGGATGCAGTGGCCCGGATCTCAGCTCACTGCAAGCTCCGCCTCCCGGGTTTATGCCATTCTCCCTGCCTCAGCCTCCCGAGTAGCTGGGACTACAGTGTGCCCGCACCTCGCCCGGCTAGTTTTTTGTAATTTTTTTTAGTAGAGACCCGGGGTTTCACCGTGTACGCCAGGATGTCTCGACTCTGACTCGTGATCCCTCGCTCGGCCTCCCAAAGGTGGCTGGAAGATGTACAGGCTTGAGCCACCGCGCCCGGCCGATTTCTGATATTTTCATGCTGTATTAGTTCTTGATTCAATTTTGCAAAATGCTTTTCATATAATAACATTTAAAAACATCTCTAGGTAACCAAAGTTTTAATTATACGTGATAAACATTTTTAAAAATGGTTTATTAGTTTTCAGGGTCACAGACAGCGTTTTTTGTATTGTTGTTGTTTGTTTTTTTTGGGGGGGTATTTCCTGTAGAAATTATGAAAACGACAGCATTGCTTTATCTGGGGAACTAAAGATATTTTAAAAAATATTTACCCTACATTCTACTCCCTCATTTTCTCCTACTAAGAGGAAAGAGTGCCGGGGGCCGTGGCTCATGCCTGTAATCCCAGCACTATGGGAGGCTGGGGTGGGTGGATCACTTGAGGTCAGGAGTTCAAGACCAGCCTGGCCAACATGGTGAAACCCCATCTCTACTAAAAATACAAATATTAGCCAGTGTTGTGGCGCATGCCTATAGTCCCAGCTACTCACTTGGGAGGCTGAGGCAGGAGAATCGCTTGAACCCAGGAGGCGGAGGTTCCAGTGAGCTGAGATCATGCGACTGCACTCCAGCCTGGGGAACAGAACGAGACTCTGTCTGAAAAAAAAAGAGGAAAGACTTCTTGATTTGAGGTGAGAATAAGCTTCCTCATCCATGGAAGCTCTATGAAAGCAAATCTCCAACAGCTTGTGGGCTGAGTTTAACTGCAGCTGGGGCCATTTTTAATCAGATGTTGACTTTTCTTTTTGCTTAGGGGCCTAGGGTTAGGGAGGGTTACTGTGCAGATATAGCTCATAAAATTTCTTTATTGCTTATTGGAAAAACTCCTAAAGGGATGGAAGAGGGATCCACTAAGAATTTTCCTTTAGTTGGAAGCCTTACCTTTTGTAGAATTTTCTCAAAACCAACAGTTATTTGGGGACCCTGACCATTGGGTGTCTGACAACAGGCTCTTTAATAACTTCCTGTAGTCTCTTTTCATTCAACATATGTGTGGTAACAATTTATTAAGTGCCAGCATTTATTAATGCTTACAAAGTCGTCATTTTTGTTCATGAAGGTTTTTGCAATCTACTAGGAAGAGATCAAGATAAAAATAAGCAAATTTGGAAAAGTGTTACCAGTGTAATGATAAACACTTGTCCAAAGTGTAGTGCCTTACTTTACCCTAGGGACCTAGAAACCCAACACTGCCCCCAACAACCCAGCATCCCACACTGTAATTTATTTGCCCTAACTTAAGTTCCTGTAGCAATCTGAAATACAGCGCTTATCCCCAAAGTAAGATGCATAGTATTTCTCTCATTCTCTTACCCTATTAGCCAAGTATTTACATATTATCTGGAGCTTTCTAAATATAATGGCTTATCCCTAAAGAGGTACTCTAATGAAGAGATTATAGGTTAAGTGGCAAATGAGTGCCAAAGACATGTGGCTAAGCCAGTTAACCTGATGATTTTTCACAGTTAATTATCATTGAGTGAGTAGAGGTTAGTGGCCTGAGTGAACCACTTTTAGATGAAAGTGGTAATTCCCTACATACTTAAAACAATCTAGAATTTTCCAAAATGGTAAATGCAATTTATCAGTACCAATCATCTCTAATTAGAATTTAGTTTATTAACCCAGGAATCCCATTACTGGGTATATACCCAAAGGATTATAAGTCATGCTACTATAAAGACACATGCACGTGTATGCTTATTGCAGCACTATTCACAAGAGCAAAGACTTGGAACCAACCCAAATTTCCATCAATGATAGACTGGATTAAGAAAATATGGCATATATACACCATGGAATACTATGCAGCCATAAAGAAGGCTGAGTTCATGTCGTTTGCAGGGACGTGGATGCACCTGGAAACCATCATTCTCAGCAGACTGTCACAAGGACAGACAGCCAAATACTGCTTGTTCTCACTCATAGGTGGGAATTGAACAATCAGATCACTTGGACAAAGGGCAGGAAATATCACACGCCTGGGCTTGTTGGGAGTGGGGTCTGGGGGGAGGGATAGCATTAGGAGAAATATCTAATGTAAATGATGAGTTGATGGGTGCAGCAAACCAACATGGCACATGTATACCTATGTATCAAGCCTGCACGATGTGCACATGTACCCTGGAACTTCAAGTATAATAATAATAATAATACTAAAATAATTTAGTTCATTAGATACATATTGAGTACTATGTATGTTAGGCTCCAAAAGATAAATAAGATGCCTTTTCAACTTCTAAGGAGTTAGCAATATATTGGGGAGATGAAGTTTAAAGACAATAAATGAATCAAACCTGAAGATCATTGAGAGATTCACATCCAGTCAAATTCCTGTCCATCCCATGAAGAACAATAGTACATGACAGAGTAGTGCCAGTTATTCCTGCTGCTCCATCCCTCAAGCTTCATTCCAGCCATACTTACTGTATTTTCAGATCTCAGACTTGCCATGCTCTCTCCTGCCCCAGAGTCTTTGAAAATATTAACTGTTGGCCTGGAAGCATCACCACAGTTTCCTTTCCCCTTCATTTAACTTTTTACATGTATGCAGATATGCTTTCCTCCTGGAAATTTTTGACCCTCTAAGACATTGGGCATCTGTGTTGTGTTCTCCCATACCAGTCATTATTTGTGTTAGATAGTACTTATCATACTGCAGGAAAACTCCTTGTACATTTATTTGCCTTGTCTAGTTGGCTGAATATTTAAAGTCAGGAGCTCTATTTTGCTCACCATTCCATTTGCACTGCCCTTCATAGTGCCTTGCTTTTAAATGAATGAATGAATAAAAGAATGAGTGAATAATTTTCTTTGGACAGATCATTCCATTTTATTGGTCAATGATTTTCACTAGAGACAGAAGAGGGAATATTAAGATGACCTGTGTGCCATTTTCAAAGCATACGTTTCTTCCCATTCCTGAAATATCTCCCATATATCATCCCATTTAAGATCCTGATATTTGTAGTAAGTAGTCAGTGGTGTTAATGGGAATGTGTCAATACTCAAAGTCAAAAGCCAGCATATTCTGCCACAATAGGAAAGGCTTGAGCCACAATGCAAATGAGCATTGGTGGTTGAAGCATATTTGGAAAGATATAATGGTGGAAGGATAGTAATCCAGGTAGAGGGAGAGAAGAAATGGTTTGAGTGGCAGCATAGAGGCAGGGAAGTCTGGCTGAAGTTAACATGCATATGGAGACGTGACAGGAGATTGGCCTTGAGGTCATCAAGAGGAAGGCTGTGAATGCCGAGCTGTGAAGGGTGTTTAATATGGTAAGAAATAGGGCATAATGAGGGACCTTTGTGGAGAGGAGTGCTGGTGTTAGAGTTACATTTCAGGAAGTTTTTCTATCTATAGCATGCATAATGGATCAAAGTGGGAATGAAGGCAGGCAGGGATAGCTATTTAGTTCAGTTTAACAGTATTTGTTGCATGCCTAAGATGTGTTGGACACTGGGAGAAAAGACATAATTCCTTTCCAGAGGTGACCTATAGCCTAATGAAGGAAAGAGAAAAAAATCGTCAGGCAGTTTTAATAAGCATGCTAAGCAATGCAGTCAGAAAATAAAGCAGGCCTGAATGAGGGTAAGAGAAAAGGGAAGTTAGAGGCAGATTCATGGGAAACTTGTGAGTTGAATTTTCTCTGAGGTCCTGAACGGCTTTAAAATGTCCTTAACTGATTTAAAAATAGATATAGGAGCAAAACCATAAGAAGCTGTCATGTACAACCTTAATTTCAGTGATGGAAGAATGATGGTACTCAATGATGAGACTGTATGAAAAAGATGGTTTGTGGGGAAAATTAGTTTCGATGTAGACTTACTAAGCTTAAGGTACTGAAACTACCAATGTTACATGGGAATTACACAGTGCCGTACTATTTAGTACACTTTTGGTTGCAGATGTCAGAATAGCAACTCAAGCTACTTTATGACTAAGAAGCATTTATTGGCTTATTTGACAGTATAGTGCTGGCTTCAGGTATGGCTGGATCCCCGCTACACTAGGAATTGCCTCTATCTCCTTGACTTTGGTTCTTTTATCTTGGCTTCACCCTCAGGCTGACCCTGTCTTCAGGCAATTCTCAAGGAGCTCTAGGATTTTTAAAATCTCATTCTTAAAAGAAGATGCCTTTTCTTAGTAGATAATTGGTGCCATATTGATTCCTGCTGCCCTTGCTTGAACCTAAGTCAGTTGTGTGGCCAATGATGGGGTTGGGGAGATGGAGTACATTAATGTTTCATCTGTGAGGGAAGGGCAGTGTCATCGTACCCAAGTGGACTGAGAATAGATGTGGCTGTTCTTAAAATAAAACCAGGACACTGTTACTAAAAGGAGGGGTCTGCAAAACATATAGTGTCCATTGCACAATGCTATATAAATTTGAAGCATTTTAAGTAAACATTGCCTTGCTTGATTTTTAACATTATATTTTGTGAAAAGCATTGTTAACATTATCTGCAAACCATAGGTATGGAAATGGAGCTTTAAAGAGGCTAACTCCCAAAGGCAGCACACCTAAATAGAGGACCCTGGATTCCATGAATCTTTCTTCCATTCAAATGTGGATATCAGATGGGCAGTTGGAAGTGTAGGCTCATGAGCAACACCCAGACTAGAGTGGATGGAGTCATATAATGGAGAAGTCATCCCTTGAGCTGCAGTTGTTGGATATGACCACCAAAGAAGTGGAAATTGTAGAGAAAAAGAAGTCAGGGGATGGGACCAGGAGAGAAACAGCCACATTTGGGAGGGTTAGAACAACGTCCTCAAAAAGATAGGAAGGGAATGAGAAAAGTAATGAGAAGAGTAATGTGCTAAAGACTAGAGTTATCAATTCTTAAATGCTCATTATCTTTTTCAAAGTACCATGAAAGTTTAAAGGAATTTTAAGTGAAATACTCATGACCATGATCCACTGATTTTTGAATGCTATAAACATGATGAAAACAACACTATGGGCCGGGCACAGTGGCTCACGCCTGTAATCCCATTACTTAGGGAGGCTGAGGTGGGCAGATCATGAGATCAAGAGATTGTGACCATCCTGGCCAACATGGTTAAACCCCATCTCTACTAAAAATACAAAAATTAGCTGGGTGTGGTAGTGAGATCCTGTAGTCCCAGCTACTCGGGAGGCTGAGGCAGGAGAATCGCTTGAACCCAGGTGGCGGAAGTTGCATTGAGCTGAGATTGTGCCACCGCACTCTAGCCTTGGTGACAGAGCGAGACTCTATCTCAAAAAAAAAAAAAAAAAAAAAAAAAAAAAAAAAAAAGAAACCAACATTGTGTTTACATTGATGGCTAGCATCAGTTGTTTGGTGTTGATGATGATAATAATAGCTAACATGTGACCAGGTGCTGTAATGTAACTAATGCTTGTAATCCTAGCAGTTTGGGAGGCCAAGGCCAGCAGATCACCTGAGGTCAGGAGTTCGAGACCAGTCTGGCCAACATGGTAAAACCCCATCTCTACTAAAAATACAAAAATTAGCAGGGTGTGGTGGTGGGCACCTGTAATCCCAGCTATTTGGGAGACTGAGGCAGGAGAATCGCTTGAACCCAGGAGGTGGAGGTTGCAGTGAGCTGGGATCGTGCCACTGCACTCCAGCCTGGGTGACAGAGTGAGACTCTGTCTCCAAAAAATTAAAAGAAAAAAAAAAAGCTAATAGGTATGTCACATACTCACATTATATTTCATGTAATCATTTACTCTTCACAATTATCCTATAAGGCAAGTATAGTGCTCTCTAGTTTACAGTTGAGGAAACTAAGGTACAGAGAGGTGAAATAACTGTGTCTGCTGTCTCACAACTTTAGTGTATCCAGTTGGCTACACAATGGATTTTCTTAACTGCTGCATTGCACTGGGCAGCACTGAAGCAGGGCAGGTTAACAAAGGCCAGTCTTTTTTCTTATCTTTCTTGCAAAGAACATTTCAACCTACTGTTAATTTTTTTTTTTTAATTTAAGTTTGGCCTTTGCTTACTTGCAAGTAGAACAATTGAAAGCATGTCAGAACAGTGCCATTTGATGTTGGAAGAATCTAAGCATCATTCCTGCTCTGAAGGACTAATGGTCATCATTTACATGGGTGCTTATGACTGAAAAGGTCACGAAACAGAAAAAAAACAAAAAACAGCAAAAAAAAAAAAAAAAAAAAAACAACAAAAACAGCTGTGAGAGAAAGATACACAGGGACAGTTTGGGTGGCAGTGTCATATCATTCATCAGTTTTACAATAGTGTTGGCCTTTGTCAGCATTTTCTAAAGGAAAATCATAAGGCAGCAAAACAAAGAGCCACAAATGAACAAAACTGGACACAGGTTAAGACTTCCTTGAAGACTTCCGAGACTATCTTTTGCTTCAAAAGACAGTTTCTCAGTCCTGTGTTCTCTAGGGAATTCTGCCAACAATTGTTTTTTTCCCATATCTGCTGCTCTGAGTTCCTCCACCTTTCCTAGAGTGGAAAATATCCTGATTCCTTAGTGCCTTTCTGAATTTTCAACTCCATTTCACAGAAGCAACCTCAGAAATTATATCAGCATGAAATTTTGTTTTGAGTCAAGGTGTTTCATTAGCTGTGAAATAGCAGAAGAGGTTTTGCTATTTCTATTTTGGACTCATAGAAGAAAATGCAAATGGATCAAAATCTATTATGCTTAGGTTTGAATGACTCCCTTTTTCTCATTTTGTTGGAGGATTTCTCAGATTCTATTAAGGCCCTGTTGGTCTATATCTTTCTTAATAGGATGTTGAGGTGGCGTAATGCATCCCTTATCACTGACTTGCATGCGTGACATGACTTGTATATTAAAGCCCAGTACAACTTAGTCTTCCATATTTTTTATCATAATATTCATTGGTTAAATAAAATCCTGCTTAAGCAGATACTACACATCAGATAATTTTATCATACTAATGTCTCCCTTGGTATAGTATGTGTTTCACATGGATGAGATATTCTTTTGCTCCTTCATTTTTGTTTTATTAACTATGTTTGTCCTTTTTTTTTTTTTCATGTAAATTTTGGGCTGTGTTTCAAAGTTTTTTTTTCTTTTTTTTGAGACAGAGTCTCGCTCTGTTGCCAAGGCTGCAGTGCAGTGGCACGATCTCGGCTCACTGCAACCTCCACTCCTCAGGTTCAAGCAATTCTCCTGCCTCAGACTCTCTAATAGCTGGGATTATAGGTTCCTGCCACCATGCCTGGCTAATTTTTGTATTTTTAGTAGAGACGGGGTTTCACCATGTTGGTCAGGCTGGTCTCAAACTCCTGACCTCAGGTGATCCACCTGCCTCACACTCCCAAAGTGCTAGGATTACAGGCATGAGCCACCATGCCCGGCCTCAAAGCTTTTTTTCTCACAGTAAAACTATGAGATGTGTTAATTTTGTTCTTCATGTCGAAACCCTCTTTGGTAGAGGGTCTTTGGGTATAGTATATCTCGTGGCTGCTGTAGGCTACCAGATTTATTGCTGTAAAGATAAATTCCAGCAGCTTCAAACAGATTTTTTAATGGGTGTACTTTTTGTCAAAAAGCCTTTACAGAGTAGGTTATGGCATTGAACTAATAGCATGTAGAAATCCAGGTTTGGAAAAGATGATTCTTCATCCTTTGGGATCTGCCACCGAAAGGATGGAGTATTATTCTAAACAAAGTGTGCATCTCAGTTTTTCTCACTGCCTTGAGAAAGCCGTATCCCAGAATGCTTTGCCTTTGAGCTCTCCCCTGCTCTGGCCTTGATGGTATGAGGGTTTCTGGATTGATATTAGAGATATTTACATCAATATCTAGGTTAATGTCTAGTTGAAGCCGATTGGGTTCCATTCTGTATTGCTTGAAATAAGCTCTTTCTGACAACACTGGCAGGTTTTTTTGTTTTGTTTTTTTGTTTTGTTTTGTTTTGTTTATGTTTCTTTTAAATTTTAATTATAACCCATCAAGTCTTAAGCGATTACTTCTGGGTAGACTCTTGATGAATGTCATAGCAGGGTGTTTTAATTTAATAGATCTAGAATAACATCTGGTTCTAATATTTTAAAAGCCAATTTATATGGAAATTTATTTAATACACAATCAATACATGGAGACTTGCAAAAATCAAAATCAAAATGAAAAATCAATCTACTCTGCTGTAGTAGGTCTTCTGTTAATAAAGGATTTTGCTCATGACTGGTTTCAACTGCTACTAGTTAACACTCTAAATATCAGTTTAGACAAGGTAGCAACTTATTTCTCATACTGAAGAAATAGGAGGTAGTTAGCCCAGGGTCAGTATGTTCTCTTGTAACAGGGACTAAGTTTCCTTCAATCTTATTGCTCTGCTGTCTGCATGACTTCTATTCCTAAGGACACCTTGTGGGCCAAGATGGCTGCTGGAACTCCAACCATTACATCTGTGCTCCACTCAGGTAGGGGTGGAAGGGAAGAAGGCTAAGCTTTTCCTTTTAAGGACATTTTCTGGAAGTAGTAGACAACAGTTCATCATATGATCATGCTCATGATATTTAGCATGAAGGGAAGATAGGGAAATACATTTTTTTCTAGATGACCACATGCCCAACTAAAAACTGAAGTTCATTTGTATGGAAAAGGGAGAGAATAGATATTGGGGAACAGTGAACCATCCCGGCCACATGGAGTAATTGACGATTTTCACAGATCTTTTACCTTTTTATGAAACATTTAGAAAAGTCAACTAGTTCTTATTAGTAGATAATATATGTATTATTATATGGATTAGCATGGTATTTGGCACATTGTATATAATTATCAACTTCTGATTGGCCTATTTTAATTCTAACCCTAAAATGCACCTAATTTCCTATGTTATGGGTCAGAAAGCCTTTAATAAGGGACTTTTCATAGATTGTGTCCTAGTCTTTATATAATAATAACAGCAGCAGCTAACAGGGCAGAGAGATCATTTGCACTAGGGTGTCCAGAACACTCACGTATATGTAAAGTGCTGTTCTCTACTTCTCTATATAGAAGACAAATGAACAATTATACTTGTTTATTAAATGATTTCAAGGTAAAACTATTATCACAGAAACTGAAGCTCAGAGAGGTTAATTGGGAAGCAATCTAGAGAAGCAGTTGAAAACTATCATGCCTAGTCATTTGGATTCAACTAGAATAGTAACTCAGCTGTTTCCACTGGTGAGATCACCTTAGATGGGTTTCTTAATCTGTTGAATCTCTTTGATAGTTTCTTGTTTTTGCAGTCAGGCAGTGAATGAAATAGTTAGGATTCAGGAATGTTTTCCCTGAATCCAGGTTTTTTCCAACCTGCTTTTCGGTAGTACTCATGTGGAAATTTCTCTGATCACACCTGCCTCACAAGAGAAGGCAGAACTGGTATAGGGTCTAAAGTTCAACATGATTAAGACAGTCTCCCACCACATAGTCTTTATCCACACAGATGCCCACAGCTCTTTACAAAGCCCTGATATCAGACTAGGCAAGAGTTTTCTAGCTCTGGAGGTTCTCATTCCTGTGCCCTACAAACTCATATGTCTCTTGTATGTTCTGTAAATACAGAGATAGGTGCATTAGGGATACAAAAATACTCCAGATGTTCTCTGGGAGGATAGTGGCACAGAGCCAGGATGTTCCAAACTTAATAATTTAATGCCACTTTCTTTGTTTGTACCTTATCCACATATATCAGTACTTTTGGGTCTTTAATCCTTTTCTTTATATTCACTTTTTAATTTTCAACAGCTTTATTCTGCGCCAGATAGCTAGGAAATCCAGCTTTGATATGGTAATGAAATTTACTTTCAAATAACCGTTAACATAAATATAACCATTACAGTTTTTACAAAGTGCATACGTCTTTTTACATGGCCCCAGTAGTAGATGGATCATATTTTGGGAAACCCAGAATAGTGGAAAGGGAATTAGCCATGATCGTCTGTGTTACTGTTCTCAACTTGTATGACTCTCGGCCAGTTATTAATTAATCTTTCTGAACCATAAACTTTCTCACTTGAGAGATGTAGAGAATAATATCTACCTCATCAGTGTTGTTCTAAAGACTGAATGCGAAGATGTAGCCAAGGAGACCAGCATGGTGTTTGGCAGTATATCAATTGTTTAGCAATTAGTAGGTCCTTCCTTCTTGAAGTCTGTTTGAAAATATCAGGCATGCAAATGGAAACTATCCTCAAAAGCAAGAAACAGTGAAGAGCCATGAAGATTTCTATAGAGGATAGTAAGCCCTGTGAAAGCTAAGAAGTGGGAAAGGCTGAAGTTTATTAGAATGCAGTAGGAAGGGAAACACTGGATAGGTGGAGAGCCATTCTTCCTAGTCTTTCCAGTTATCTGGGCCCTTAATGTCAACATCAGCATCACCTGAGAGCTTGTTGGAACGTTGAATCTCTCTCTGACTTCTCCCCAGGTGTACTGAGTCAGAACCTGCCTTTTAACAGGGTCCTCAGGTGATTTGCATGTGTGAGAAGTTCCGGGCACTGATATTCCCTGTAAAATTTATTTCTAGTAGGAGGCTAGTCCTTGCATCACCTGGGCCTTGCTTCTTAAAAATGCTGATTCTAAAGCCCAGTCTCAAGCTGGGATCTGGAATGTTCATTTTTAGCCAGTATGTCACATGATTTTCAGGGCAGTTGTTTGGCAGACTGCTACACTAAGGCTTAAACCAGTTGAAGAACTTTATTCTTCAAAGATATTTGCATTCCAACAAGGAAGGAAGCTTTTAAAAGAAAAACAGCCCTCATTGTGGTTTTAGTAAGCGTTAAGGGGAGGACATGAATTCAGCTTATATGTGCCTGGAATCCCATCACAAAGCCACATGGTAACAATGCTTCTGAGAAAGGCAGTATCTTATCAATGTCATATTTTTTCTTTTTTCTTTCTTTTTGTATTTCACATTTGATTTTTTTTTAACATTTTGTTTTTTAGCCGTGCTATCAAGACTAATCAGGACCTTCTCCCAGAAACTCCATGGACGCACATTTTCTACAATGATTTTTGGGGGACTCTTCTAACCCACAGTGGGAGCCACAAGTCCTACCGGCCACTCTGCACTCTTTCTTTTCGCCTGAACCATGCCATTGGAGGGTTGAATCCCTGGAGCTACCATCTTGTCAATGTCCTGTTGCATGCAGCAGTCACTGGTCTCTTCACAAGCTTCTCCAAGATCCTCCTTGGTGACGGATACTGGACATTTATGGCTGGCTTGATGTTTGCTTCTCACCCCATTCACACGGAGGCAGTGGCAGGAATCGTGGGACGAGCCGATGTCGGGGCCAGTCTCTTCTTTCTCCTCTCCTTGCTCTGCTACATTAAACACTGTTCTACAAGAGGCTACTCAGCCAGAACCTGGGGCTGGTTCCTGGGGACAGGACTGTGCGCAGGATGCAGCATGTTGTGGAAGGAACAAGGAGTGACTGTTCTGGCAGTTTCAGCAGTTTATGATGTCTTTGTCTTTCACAGGCTGAAAATAAAACAGATATTACCTACCATTTACAAAGTAAGTGATTGTTGGCTCTTGAGCATTGGATTACTGAGTAATCTACTTGCTTACTCCTTTGCCACCATTTAAAAGCAAATTTGTTCCTCTGCAAGCAGAATTTAAAATAAGTTCCTTTTTGATCTTCGGTAAGTGGAAGTGCTCTTTTGACCTTTCTGTACTAAGCAGGGTTTTAGTCACTGATTGTTTTATTTCTCCGGTTTCTTATTTCACGATTTCAAGGGTGGTAGAAGAATAATTTTGCCTTGTAAAGAATGTGCACCTTTATGATTTATTGAGTTCTTATTTCTATATGTCTGCACACATTGTCTATAATCTGATAAATTGTCTGTAATGTGTATTTGTAAAAAACAACACGGCTGATAATAGAGCTAGATGCTAGGCTTCACAGGGGAAATCCTCTGCCATTTGTTAATATTACTTTTCCTGAGTTGACTTTGGAAAACAATCCTTCCCTTCAGTGCACTGGGAAGTCAAATTCTTAAACAGTGAATCATACTCACCTTTTCCTCGTGATAGTGCATAAGAATAGAAGAGTCAAAACAGAAAGGGGTTATTACTGAGTTTCTCCCTGTGGCCAATTAAGACCTTTGCCTCAGGGCATAATATTTGTTCTCCTGTATTCCCTTAGTGGTATCCAGCGCAAAGTTGTTTGAAGGTCACAGAAGCATTTTAGGATCCCCATACACTCGAAGTTTTCTGCTAGAGCATTAAGGAGAAGCATTGAGGGGATGGGGCATCTTGAGAAATTTGCCTTCCCATCTCCCCATCCTGCTTCACTCAGAATAAACTCATGGTTGCTTTAACTTTGACGTGAAGACTGAACTGGGCCAGGGTTTGCAAACCTTGGTCATATTTTAGGCAGACTCCCGCCTATCTTTTGGACACAAGTGAGGAATTAAGGTTTTGGATAGTTGACTATGAGGAAACTGTCAAGTTTTCCTAGTTTTGAATACTTTTTTACCGTTGATTTCTAATTTTATTTAAATTGAGAAGAAATTTAAAAACAAATTGAGGCAAATGGAATTCGAAACATTTATTTTTTTAAATGCCCCCTTTTCTTTTTTCCACTTAAGAAGCAGAGTGATCTCTGCTGTGGTTTTACTCTGCTGGAAGCCTAACCTTTTCACTTAGAGTATTAAGGGCTTAATGAAGTTCTTTTGTGATTTCAATTAAATGCTGAAGCTTTAAAAGAAACTCTGGTTGGAGTTTGATGCTTGAAAACAACATATGGTTTGAAAGTCAAGCTCTTAATTTCAAATCAATTTTAATTCTTTCAAAGAGATTTAGAGAGTAATTGTTTTCATTCAACACAATGTCATGGACAATAGCAAACTGTTTTACTAGAAATACAACTAGAAGTGTAATTCATGCTCCTTGTCCTTAGGGTGGTTGTGATGTATTTGAGGATGCAGGCTCAGGGCTGGCTGTTTCAGGACCTTGCATTAGTCACCTGTGAAATATTGTGATTTCTTTTTTCCTTTTTTTTTTTTTTTTTTGACACGGGGTCTCACACTGTTGCCAGCTTGGAGTGCAGTGGCGCTGTCTTGGCTCACAGCAACTTCTGCCTCCCAGGTTCAAGCGATTCTCCTGCCTCAGCCTCCCGAGTAGCAGGGACTACAGGTGCGTGCTACCATGCCCAGCTACTTTTTGTATTTTTAGTAGAGATGAGGTTTCACCTTGCTGGCCAGGATGGTCTCAATCTCTTGACCTCGTGATCTGCCTGCCTTGGCCTCCCAACGTGCTGGGATTACAGGCGTGAGCCACCGCACCCAGTTGTGATTTCTTATACAGAATTTCCTTCTTACCATCTCATAAGTTAGGGAATTATTTGGCTATGATGATTCAGAATTTACTTGTCGGACCTTACGAAGTTCTCTGAGAAATTTTCAGTCCTCTAAACTTATTTTCAAGGGCAGAGTTGCCCACTGCAGTACTCCTTCCTAGAAATATGTTCTATATAATATTTGGGACACACTTACAATAGAAAATTATTCTTTGTTTCTCTGAAATTTAAATTTGTCTGGGCATTCTGTATTTTATTTGTCAACCTTGTTCATGACAGCTGATTCAAAAATAAGAAATGCGACTAGCAAGGAACTCTCGAGACTAAAGAGTGTGAAGTTCTCCATGTTAAGAGAAAGAGCTTAATACTGTTGAAGGTTCAGTGTCCTGAGAAGTTTCCAGATGGCTCTTTGTCCAGACTCTCTTGGCGACCACTTGCAGGGCTAGGCAATGGCAACAGCAAGTGGAGTGGTCGGGGCAGTAAGACCTTGTCTGATATTTGCTATTCTATCATAGCTCTTTCTGTCATTCTTCGAATTGGAGCCAATGAGCTCAGTAAGAACATTGGCATAACACATTTTATAGATTTTGTTTTGTTTTGTTTTTTGAGACCGAGTATTGCCTACGCTGGAGTGCAGTGGCGTGATCTCAGCTTACTGCAACCTCTGCCTCCCGGGTTCAAGAGACTCTTCTGCCCCAGCCTCCTGAGTATCTGGGATTATAGGTGTGCACCACCAGGCCTGGCTAGTTTTTGTATTTTTAGTAGAGACCGAGTTTCACCATGTTGGCCAGGATGGTCTTGATCTCCTGACCTCATGATCTACCCGCCTCAGCCTCCCAAAGTGCTGGGATTACAGGCGTGAGCCACCATGTCCAGCCGATTTTATAGATATTTAAGGACCTGTATAGATCTTTGCCACTCTCTTCATTTCCTCCTGGGGTGTGCAGAGCCAGAGAAACGTGTAGGTAACACAGAAAATGATGGAATCACTAGGACTAAAGCGCGTATCTCTGACTATCTAGTGAATCTTTACTATACTCTGATAGTGTGAAGAACAAATATAGGTAAAGTCAGTTGACTGCCCAGTAGAAAGGAAACTAATATGGAATAGAATCTTAACTCACAAGGGCTGAGTAACCTTGTGCTGATTCCATGATCTGTTTCTTCATCTGGAAATGAAGGTGGCTATAGTTCTTTCCTAGAGTTGTGAGGATTATTTGAAATTGTGGAGTGTTCAGTGTTAGCTGGAGTGTCCAGTATTTGGATGATACCTCACACATATTAGTTGAAGTGAAAGAAGAAATGTCGATGGAAATGTTGATTCTTTATCTTTTGGCCTCTATCTTCTTAAGATAAACTGCTAGTAGTCTTTACACATACAGTTGTTTGACAGCATGTGAAATAAGGACTGCTTAGTAATCGACCAAAGCTGGAGTAAGCAGATTTAAGCACAAACTTTCATTTAAAATCTCATGCTTGTGAGGCTTGTAAACACTGCCATAGAATCCATATGAAAGTTATAGAAAATTCCATATTCTGTCTGTAAAATATATAGATTTCTATGCCTGGGGTGAGTTAGAGGAGATTCTTTCTGAAGGAAGTAGTCTGAAAGGCTTTAGAAGATCCATTCAACCTTAAAAAATAATCATCTTAAATATCTTACCAATTAACTCTGCATCCTGGTTATCATAGTTTGCCAGATGAGATAAATTTCCTTGCGCTGTTAAAACATAACTTATATATAAATGGAAAACTCCAGTATACAAATGTTAACCCTGTAACTCAAATTAGAGAACCAGATAAGTAATGAAAACCTAAAAATGTGGCCCTCTTAAAGCTGGAAATTATTAGGGCCAGAGGGGAAAGGCTCTTGGCTGAATTTGGCCAGTTTTGATTCCAGTTTACCTTTGTCTTGGGTGTTGCTTAGGCTTGATTCTGCATCGGGATGTAGTGATCAGACCAAAACTAACAACCCCATCCATACTCCCAAACCATTTACAGAATTTGTCTTGAGAATGATTTCAGAGAATGGGAGTTTATATTCTGTTAAAGAATTTTGGTTCATCACCAGAAATGTTACAAGACTCATGCAAATGATGTGCATGCCATCAGACTTTTGCAATTTTGCAAAGGAAATATGAAAGTTATATTTTTCTTTGATAAAATATATGGGAAATAGTAAGTTCTTGGCATGGAGTAGATATTTTATTTAGTATTTAATAAACAGTATTTATATCTGCCAAGTACTATTCTTAGTGTGCTAAAAATGTTAACACATTTAGCTTATGTAACAAATGCTTATTGAGATAAGCAATATGACTTGCAAAATAATATGGTTGAATGCTGACAAACTATAATTTTGTCAGTAATTTTGTCAGAAAACATTAAGTATAAAATCTTCAGAAGTATGAATAAAAATCAGTGTTTTAGAGTAGTCGTAGTTCTTAGCTTCAGTATTTAATGTATTTCTTACATTATCTTTGTCCTTCACCATGCATCTGGCTTATAGTAGGAACTTAGTAAATTATTGAATTCACACTTAAGATTTACCTTTTAAAAATATGTGGCTGAAATGTTAAAGTGAAGTCCTGTACTCTCCCCTTTATACAATGAGAATTTCATTTCTGAGTTAGTGGGGTCTGGAGGTAGGGTTGGAAGACACTTACCTTTTCCTTTATGTTAGGAAAATAAATTGTCTTGACCTCTCACTAAATGATTGTTTTAGCATTACTTAGATTACTTTCACTCACTTAGTTTTATGTGGTTAAAAAATAAGGGGGGAAAAGCCCTTGAAATACACTTAGCCTTGCAAATAAATACTAGACTTTTATCTGCCCACAAAAATTTTTTACAAGCCTCTCATGACCCCAGGAGGTACATGGGTAATAAAATCAGTAAAAGCAACATTTTTCTTATCCAGCATCAGTCATTGCTTGCCTAGTGGCCATTTTCTGTGCTTATTTAACATCTGTTAACTGTTTTAATGTGGAAACATCTCTTTCCCCTTTATTAGCCACATAATCACTTATTCAGTTACAGGTGGAAAATTTTAAAAATCTGAAAGTCCACGTAGCAATACTAATACTAGCCTAAGATAATTTAGAAAATGAAGCCCTTTTAGTTTGATGTTTTAAAATTTCACTAAAGATGATTACCTTGGTTTTGCTAAAGTTTATGTAGTTGGTTCCAAGATGTGCATTATCTTGATAATCTCCTTTTCTTAAAATTGAATTTTGTGACTCTTCCAATAAATAAAATTGTTATACGGGAAAATTGGAGACATTGAGATTTTCCAGTCATCTCTTTCTAGAAATAGTTTTCTTGTTTTAATGCTAAGCAGAATGTGAATGATGGAGGTTGCCCATGGGCAATGAAGTTTACCTTTGTCTTATGTGTTGCTTAACTTGATTCTACATCCAGATGTAGTGATCAGATCAAAACTAACAACCCCATATTTCCAAACCATTTATAGTAGGGTTTATCTTGAGAATAATTTCTGAGGGTGGGTGTTTATATTCTGTTAAAGATTTTTAGTTCATCACTGTCTGAACACTAAAGGTATTAAATGTATTGTTTCTGTACTTCTGACTATTTTGTGTGGCTCTCTATAGAGAAGAGCATCCAAATAGAGATGCATAGCCTGCAGGTGTTTGAATATTGAATCCACATGTGCTTTTTCAATTAGCTGCTGGGGATGGTTTTGATGGAATCTGTTATCATTTATGGCATTGTCCCTTTCGTTTCTAGACTAGGTTGTGGTTTTGCCTAAGTTGTGACCCCCATATCAATTGCATTGAATGAAATATGATATATTTACTGTTTGTGATTTTCCATGGCCAACACCTGTGCCACTCTCCTCCAAGTAGTATTCCCACTTTTATGACCCCCTTTCCTTTCATTTGCCTTACACTTGACTTAGCGAGAATTCAGATATAGCAAGATGCTCTGATTCTGATCACAATATTTCTTAGCTTTATTGAAAGTGTAAGGCTGTTTGTTAGGTACTCACGAATGAATTTGGATTTCCTCCCAGTAAACTTGTGGTATTTAATATTCATGACCTGTAGTACTAGAAAACTTTGAACAGCTGCCAACACTGCTAACCAGATAATAGCACAAATAAAGTCAAGATTCAAAAATATTTTACGATTCAAAAAGTCAAAGATTAATAAGATATTTTATTCCTGCAGTCTGGCTCCCTTGTTCAGCTGATTTAAGGTGATTCTGTATTCCAGTTGCAGTTTAAGTTCAAGTTAAGTAATTTAAATTTGGGAATCTGACTACCATTGCAAGCATCTACAATGCTTGCATTACAGTGTTAATGCTTGGAACAACGATCTGTTCACAAAGTATCATTAAAAAACATTCATCTTTGTGCCAAGCACCATATTAGGCGATATAGGGACTCAAAAAGGAATCGAAAAGAACATGCCAATATGCCAAGAATTTATTGTAGAGTAGTATGAAGTCAAGAATAGTGCATGTAAATATAGAACTGAAATTCAAGCTGGGAAGTGGTAAGGGTTATAAGGGAGCCATTGAGACTGGTGGGGGAATTGAGAGAAGGAGAGATTACTTTTGGTTGAGGGGATCAAGAAATGCCTTCTGGAGCAGAGACATTTGAGTAGAACATTGCAGGGTTGAATATACAGACTTTTATAACTGGAGAGGTGAGGAAGAGTAGAGGGTACAGCATGAGCATTACACAGAGGAAAACTCACAGAAAATGTGGGGGGACCATCAGCAGTTGTTTTGGCAGATACACAGAGGACATGGTTGATAGAGGAAAACGAGTCATGAAAGGTAGATTGAGACCACCTGGTATATATAGTGATATAGGGGGCCTTCTGTGGTATGTTGTGGCTCCCAAAATACTGGGAAACAATGTGTAGTTTCAAAATGTACTCCTACTTTGGCTTGTCCATGGAAGGATCCTAGGATATGCAGGTCGGCTCCATGTAGCCATGGAGTCAGGGCTTGGGGGAGGGGGAGAACTGTCCTACCTGTCTCCTAAACCTGAGGGAGGGTTCCTTTGGTGATGAGACTGAAAATCCTCCCGCAAGCAAGAGTTGAAGTTTATATCTCATTCAGTGAATGTGTCTCATATCAGTGTATGTCACATTCTTTTTTTTTGTTGTTGTTGAGACGGAGTCTGGGTCTGTCGCCAGGCTGGAATGCAGTGACGCAATCTCGGCTCACTGCAACCTCCGCCTCTCGGATTTCCGCGATTCTCCTGCCTCAGCCTCCCGAGTAGCTGGGACTACAGGCACACACCACCACGCCCAGCTAATGTTTTGTATTTTTAGTAGAGATGGGGTTTCACCATGTTGGCCAGGTGGTCTTGATCTCTTGACTTTGTGGTTTGCCCGCCTTGGCATCCTGAAGTGCTGGGATTACAGGCATGAGCCACCGCGCCTGGCCTACATTCTTTATGAGCCACTGCGCCTGGCCTACATTCTTTATCATTAAATAATAAACATTTATTTTTGGAAGACTAGTATTATTGTATTTTTTACTGAGTAATATGGCATATTATTCTACAGTCCTCATAAGAGAAATGAAGGTCTTTAAAAGCTTTCTCAGCTGGGTGCAGTGGCTCACGCCTGTAATCCCAGCACTTTGGGAGGCCGAGGCAGGCAGATCATGAGATCAGGAGTTTGAGACCAGCCTGGCCGACATGGTGAAACCCCGTCTCTACTAAAAATACAAACAAAGAAACAAAATTAGCCGGGCGAGGTGGTGGGTGCCTGTAATCCCAGCTACTCGGGAGGTTGAGGCAGGAGAATTGCTTGGACCCAGGAAGTCAGAGGTGGCAGTGAACTGAGATCATGTCTCAAAAATAAATAAATAAATAAATAAATAAAATTAAAAAAAGCTTTCTCCTGTGTCCCTTCTCCCAACCTTGATGAACAATGTTCATATATTACTGTGAATGACTACAAGTACAAAATACCTCTTTGTTTTGGACTGTTTCATACAGGAAGACAGAAAAAAACATTTTTAAAGCGTCCTTTTTGCAGTACAGAATGAAATACTCTATCAGCACTGAATTTCAACCAGTTAACTCAATACTCTGTCAGTGAAAATGACACGCAAATTGGATCTTGTGATGAATAAATAATGAGTCTCATTGAAATCTTCTGTGCTGTTCTCATAACACTGTGTCTGGGATGCATATTACATCACTCAGCTCAATTTTCGATACCTGCTGCCTGGGGGAATCAAATTGACTAAGGGGGATCTCATGGCTATCAGGTTACTCATACTCAAGGTGGTATTTTCAATTCACAGAAAATGATGTGGATTGCACAAATTTGAAATCCATTGTCATTGCCTAGAAGTCAGGTTCCTGTCTTAAATGCTTAAAACAGTGGAAATTGTAACTTAGTGTCAATTTATCAATTGAAATTTTAGAGAAAGCCAGATTCCATGAGTGCATTAGAGACTCCTTAAAAGGTACGAATGGGGTGAGGTAGGTAAAACTGACTTATGTCAACTGCATTGATGGTTCAAATACATTTGAAAGGTGATACTATGGTAAGGTTGCATAGGATTATAAGTTTTGTTTTATTTTAAACAATCATATTTTGTACTTAATGGTCATAGTATTTCTTTCTTGAAAAAGGATAATAAGAAATCAAAAGGGAAGAATAGCATCTTCGAAGTCAGTGATGGTTTGTTGGTAGGAAGGTCAGTGTGCCCTTGTTCTCTGGGTTTGTCTTTACAGTGCTGCAGTACCCAGATGGCTCCTGTATGCTCTGTTGGTCTGATTATAACTGTTGCATCAAGAGAAATAGCATGAATTCAGAATTTAATACATGTTTCTTCAGTAATTATAGTCTTGATTAGTGAAGTCAGTTTCTGTTCCAAAGGACAATTTCTTTATTTCTCTACATGTTGATTCATTTAATTTCAGGAATCAAATAAAATGCAGAGATCATAGGATTTATCTTTGTTGTGATGGGGAATCTGTGTTGCCTGTGTTTTGGTATGTGGTCGTCAGTTTTGCTTATGATTACTATAAATTAAAGAAAAAAGTAGGGATAAAATGGGGAAAATTAAGGGCGCTTAAAAAATAAATGACTTAGTTCTTAAGTGAAGACATAGAAATTATATCCTGAATTTCCATCAAAATATTGCTAAATATAAATTACAAATAAGTACTTTTATTATAGAGACCTTGATTAAATGCAATATCAGTTGTGGATATTTAAACAAAATTCAATTTTATGTATTTAAGAACTCAAAAAAGATTATACCAAGGTTTTACATGAATGATTTGAGTACATTTCCATAACTTTTATGAAATGGAAAACTCAAAGTTACATGAAAACCTTATTTCTCCTAATTTCAAGATTTAAGCAAAAATTTGCCCATTTATGTGATCCATTGTGTGTAGTTTCTTCTTAAGCTCTCATGACATATTATAATAAGAGCTAAATATATTTAATATTGTGAAAAGAACTGCTGTTTACTTTGAACAACCATTTGGTATTTGGCTAATCTTTTCATGCAGAGATGCTTATAAGGCTGTTGGGGAAAGGCCATTGGACTGGTGCCTGCAGATTTAGATTTAAATAGAAACTTGGTCATTTTCTAGCTGTGTGACCTTGGGGAAATTTCTAAACTTTTTTGAACATCAGTTACATGGCCTGTAAAATCAGAGATATAATATCTACGCTGTTTTGTGTTAGGTATGAATATAGTAAATGTGTACTCTTTTGCCACGTCCCTGTCTTATAGCAGGTATCATAATTGTCAGCATTTTACTGCATTTTTGCAGCATTTTCAGTAGTAGTGATCTTTTTATCTGTCATTTTATGGAGCATTCAATTACCATGGCTGTGGCTATTCTAGAACCACATAGACTAGTTAATGGAATGCATGCTGAAATGTCAATCAGCAAAGAATGGAATGCTTGCTATCCTGTTCACCAGTGCTGATAATTGAAAGAAAGCTGAGGAAAAGCCTTTTTCAAGGTTAATTCTTCTGAACAACATGATTTGATAATTTATCTTTTGTTTGATTGAGATTGATAACAAGTACATATGCCAGTTTTCTTCCATTGATAATATCTTGCCATCATCATCTTACACTTTGAGAGCTTGCTTTCTTTCCCCCTTTGGGCTCAGGAGGGTGCTGTTGCTTATATATCTGAAAATGGAGGGGAGACAGGTTTTTTTGTTTCCCTCCCCAAACCACCCTGTTTCCCATATATTTTCTTTTAGCAAGGTTTATCATAGGGGATATTAATTCAGTAGCTGCAATAGCTTGCGGCCTTCAAGTCTCTCTCTCTCTCTCTTTTTTTTTTTTTTTTTTTGAGAAAAAGGAGGCACTGTTATCATCTAAAGGTTATTCTTCCCCAACCTGGCAGGCAATATTGTTGCAGCTGATCCCAGAATTTCTATATAATAAACCTTTTCAGGGAAACATTGAATCTGGCTTTGTTGTTGTTGTTGTTCAGTGGTTTATTTTCTCACCTCCTGGAGCGACAACAGAAGGCAGAAAGTTTTGTCTTTAAAGCAATACTGTTGTTTTCTGGCTGCCAAAAACGTTTCATGAACTATTTTGGACACCTTCATAACACTCAGACCAAATTATTTTTACAGAATCCTATATCTTGGTAACTTTGGCTTACTGAGACAAATCTATAGATAAAATTGGTTTTGGATTTCAGAAAATGCAATACTTAAAAATATGATTTATTTGCCAGATGATACATGGGGCGAGTGGCTGGGGTGACCATTTACTTTAAGAAGACTTGAGGATTCATGGTGAGTTTTCTTTGAGTATACCAAACTTGGATGATCATCAGCTGCTCATGGGGAAATCATTTTAGACTAGAGTTGACAGCACAAAACTAGAAGCTACCGAATAAAAATTTTTTGATCTGCTTACTTTTGTTTGTTTTAAGGAGTTGGGGGGAGAATTTTGGAGAGGTGGCAGGAGGGAGACATTTTTAAAAAGCTCTCCCAGTGATTTTGATGAATAGCCAGGTTTGGAACCCACTGATGTACACTGAGAATCTGATTCCCTCCTATAATGACATTTAATATAAAATTTCACAAAACACCAAGATTTTTATAGCTGGAATGGTATACTAGAAGCCATTTGTCCATCTCCACAGCACCCCCCTCTTAAAAGAATTTGAGGCCGGGCATGGTGACTCATACTTGTAATTCTAGCACTTTGGGAGGCCAGGGTGGGTGGATCATGTGAGCCAAGAGTTCGAGACCAGCCTGAGCAACATGGTGAGACCCCATCTTTACAAAAAATACGAAAATTAGCAGCATGTGGTGGTGTGCATGTAGTTCCAGCTACTTGAAAGGCTGAGGCAGGAGGACCACTTCAGCCCAGGAAGTGGAGGCCACAGTGAGCCCTGATTGCACCACTGCACTCCAGCCTGGGTGACAGAGTGAGACCCTGTCCAAAAAAAAAAAAAAAAAAAAAAAGAATTTGAGGCCCACAAAAATTAGGCCCACGATTAGTTGAGAGGAGAGACAACAATATACTCTAGGCTTCCCCATCCAGGTTGAATGCTTTTGACACTGTAAACATGTTTCTCTTTTAATGCTTAAAAACTTAGCTTATGGACATTTTCAGTTGGCCATTTGCAGTTCAATTAGATTAGAGACTAGTATTGGACTTCCATGTACCTGTCACTCAAATTCATCATTAATTAATTACAATTCTACTTTTTATTTCACCCTGTGCTCTTTTTTTCCTTTAATAATTCCAAGCTTCCTCTTGAAATTAAGCTGTTGGTAGTTGTTTTTTGTTCCCTTCCTCCCAGATTCCTCCTTCCCTCCCACTTCAAATAACTTCAGTTAGGGTCTCTTTATTTGAATTTTGTAATCCTAGTGCTCCAGCTTGATTTCAGCTCACATTAAAATGGAATGTTTGCTTCTGCAAATTACACAAGCTTAACGCAAAGAGACTAAAATCACAGTGTATTTTTCTTTCTAATTTGGTTAATTTCCTTTACTAACATGGTGTTACTGTTTGAAATAGTTTATCCCTCAGTAGAGGTCTCTTCCTCTTCTCTTTGATGTCAAACTTAAGATGGGTCTAGAAGTGGAGAATTGAAAGAAGGGCAGCTCAGTCTCCACCTTCTTTCAACTCTACACAGCACCACTGCACAAACTCAGAAGCAAAATTTTAGTCATTAGCATTGGGCACATCATCTGTGTGTGCAGACATTCATCCTGTTACTTGTAACTCCAGGAATGCGGTGGGATTTTTAAAAAGGCCACCACTAGAGTCTTCAAGTTTCTTTGACCACAGAATATGACTTTAGTTTCTTGCTGTCTTGTGAACACTTGAATCGCTGGCAACCCTAATGTAAAAGTGAAAATGCCTCCAAAACTGAATATATTTCAGAGGTAAAATGGCAAGAAAGGAGAAAATGTGGGGATGCCAATTGAAAAATGGGCTGGCTGAGTGAGAAAAGGGCTGAATTTAAGTTGTCAAAGCAGCAGCCTGAAGTTTCTGGTTCTTGGACAGGATAATTTGTAGTCTTTGATTCTCTTTCATTCTGCAGTATAATCTTCTCCCTGGCTGCACTGACTTCCATACTGTTCAAGAGGAAGAGAAATAACCCATCTGAATTCACTAGCTTTCATTTGCATATACACACAGCTGGTGGTAATGAGAACCACCATTTATCAAGGCTTAGTGTGTGCTAGCAATGTGTCTTCTGTGCATTATTTTGTTCCATTCTATGAAAGCATTAACCTCATTTACAGATGAGATACAGATAAGATAAACTGAGGCTTACCAAGTGAAATAATTTGCCTAAGGATTCATAGATAGTATGCAGCAGAGAGAGAATCTCATCTTAAATATCTGACTCCAAAGCTCATGGTCTTCCTGTTACACTGTTTTTGTGCAATTTTAGTGAAAATGAAAGATCCAAGTAGTATTACCAAAGAAACAATGATTTTTTTTTTTTTTTTTTCTTCACATTTGGCTTTGGGACCAATGCTCATTATCTACAGTACCTTTGAATACAAATAATCTGTACTTCAGGTGCAAAAGCTAATTTTGTGTGTTAAAAATACAATGATGGATATTTACAATGATGGATATTTTCTCTCTGCCCCATCCATGTGTGTGTGTGTGTGTGTGTGTGTGTTTTAAGACCATTTCATGCTTGTGCATTTCATTTAGGTTTAGAGTCAGTGTCCTTTTTTTTTTTTTCTCTTCAGTTGCCTCTCATGTGAGGAGAAATTTGTTATATTCATATTTATTTATTAATACATAGGTACTGTCTTCTAAATACTGATCTAGATGTTGAGGATAAAGTAGTGAAGAAAATAGACAAACACCTGCTGTCTCGGGATTTACATTTTTGTGGTAACCATTCTCCGGATAATTTGTGCATTCATTATTTTTACTCCTATTACAAAGAAGTTGAATGAACTACAACGCCCCCACCCCGCTGCCCCGCAATTGCCTAGTATACAGTAAGACTGAGTTTCAAGGTAAAAAAGAGCCAGATGATTAGACTATTAGATGAGCAGTACTGGTGCATGCGTGAGTGTGTCTAGGCTCTAATTGGTTTGGAAGCCTCCCTGAGACCAGAGACTGGACAGTCTTTTTCTTTGGCATGCCTCTGTCCCAGAAGGGAAACAGACATTCGTATTCTGAGCTTGAACATCACATTGGCCTGCAGGGGCATACAATTTCTACTGTGACCTTGCCCTACATTTAACAGACTTCAAAGAGAGGCTTTGTGCATATACTCTGGAGGTTGGTCTTGACAAGTTTGCCTCTTATGTGCTTGTGCATTTCACCTACTCTGCGTGGTGTTTCTCAAAAGCATACAAGCAAGAATTATCTGGATTCAGTTGACATTGAAGCATTTGGTTTGTTTCTGAATTTCATATTGCTGCATCATTGCTAATCAACCATATTATTTATGTGTTCTTGACAGGCAGTGCATTGCTAATACGGGAAAATATTTCCCACGTTGCTTTATGCGGGAAATAGAAATAATGAGTCTGCATTATAGAGGTTCCTTGTAATTCAGATAAAATGTTTTCCTGCAAATTTCATAAAAAATAAAAAATTGCTTAGACTAGCAATATTTTGATGTCCAGGAGTGTCCTTGTGTCTAATGGTGTCCTAAATTGTGCAGACTCTCTTGTGTGGGTTGTGAAGATCATAAAGACTTTTGATATCTGAGCTTTCCCCTATTTATATAAAAAAGGCCTACATGTTCCCTGATTCAATATCAAAAACCATGAGGCCAGTCAGGTATGATTTTGATTTTTAAGAAATTACTATTCAAAGACAAAGTGCATAAACCCTGCATTAAATAACACTCCTAACATGGCAACACTTCATAATAAGTAACACTTAGTATTTCTGCAGGAAAATATATGAATATTTACAGTCACTGGAATAAATAAAAACTATAAATTGCCTCATGTCAGTTCAGGTCAGACTTTTAGTTTTTAATACTTTTATTGAGATGTAATTCACATATCATAAAATTGACTCATTTAAAGAATGCAGTGTATTGATTTTTAGTGTATTCAAAGAACTATTAACTATCACCATCAATTTTAATTTTATATTTCGGAATGGAATTAAGGATAGGGATTTTGGCCCTGTTTCAAAGATGTAGTTGTGTGTGTGTGTGTATGTGTGTGTGTGTGTGTGTGTGTGTAACTTTCCAAGTTTAACAGAATCTGTGGTGAAAAGTTTTGACCTCAAGCCTTGTGGGTCAGTAAACCTGGTTAAAGTCTTGTGAAGCCCCTGTTTTTTTCACTTGTGCCTTTAATCCACTTAGCTGTCTGTTTGCTGTTTAACAAATTGGCACTGAAGTTTGAGTAATCAGGGCATCTTCTTTGGGGTTATGTATGGGTCACAATGGTTGGATTCTTAATTTGTTTTTTCAAAACTGTGATAAATTGTAGGTCCCTACATAAATGCAATTTTCTAGAGTAAGAATCTTACATTAGCATTTGATTGCTTTCTTGGCTGTGTGTTTGGTACATACACCCCTTGATTTCTGAGTAACAGTGGTTTACAGTGTAAATATGAATCTGGGTGCTTCTTTTTCTTTCCCATTTACTTGTCTGAGTGATGTTTTACAAATGTCTTACATATGCAGCAGTAATTAGGTTGTATTTAAAATATTAAATTGTCTTGATTTTAGGGGAGTTTTATAAATTATAAAGGTGACTGTAAAATTTGGGGTAAACCCAGTTTCCGTTCTGTTACCTATTTGAAAAAGGAATCATTTTCAGACAAACCAATCATTTAAAGCAGGGAATGAATTTGGAATTTTTTTATCCCTTTAAATAAATGGCCATCCTAAAATATGCCCAGCTTATTGCTTCCTAGAGGCAAATTCACTACCGAACAACTTTAAAAGAGCAATCACATAAAGTTAATTATGGGAGAATGATTCTATAAAAATTTAATATGCTATTAAGACATTTGCTGATTTACATCAGATTTATATAAAAGTTGTTTGAACCTGCACCTTTGCGTCCAGCTGGTAGCCTTTTTCTGGATTAATTATGTGAAAGCCTCTGAAAAATGTTAGACATTTGAGAGGAGTTGTGATTTTGGAGAAAAAGGGAACATGCTGTGAAAAGTATGGCCATATGGCATAGTGACATAAACCCTGCAGTTCTAATCAGGAGGCCTGAGTTCTCACACAGGTTTTGCCACTACCTAGTTGTGTAATTGTGAACAACTCATTTAACCTCTCCAGGAGATTTTCCTAATATGGGCATTTCTGAGGATGCTTCAGGGTCAAATTGCATTCTACTTGAATCATAATTTAAAAAATAATTTTACTGCTAAACCATTTTTGGGTAAAATCATAATTTCCTCTCTTAGAAATAATCTGATTGGAAAGATGGGTTTCTTTATGCAGATATTATGTTTTCACTCATTTCTAAGAACAAAAGATTAAGTTCCAAAGTGCTTATGTTTTTTTTGAAGGCCAGGTAATTTATTGCAAACTGTACTGGGCTATTGGTTTTGTGTTTCACCATTCAGAGGAATCTATTTACATTTAAAAAATACCCCCTTTTCTCCCTTTTATCAGGAAGTTATCTTTTCCATTATCTTTTAAACTTAAAGACAGTTAATACTTGATTACCTAAAATGGAGCCTCTCATGAGTCAATCCCACTTGCTAATTCTTAACAAATATAGAATAAAATAGGGAATTATGCCATTTTTACATTAGCTGTGTAATCATTTTATGCATGTAATTAGAAATTGACTCTGATTCATTGTTCCATGCAAGAAAATAATGCTTTTAAATACTGAAATTAATTTGACAAATAATTTGAAATTAATTTTTTCAATTATAGAGAAATGAAAAGAAAACCTAAAAAAAATTGTTAAGTGCCATGCTTGATCCTCAGTCTCAGAGGTCTGATACTTTCTCTGTCAAGGGCAGATAGTCAATGTTTTTTGCTGTGAGGGCCATATGGAGTTTACTACAATTACTCAGCTCTGCTGTTTATGCTGCAGACAAAGAGTGTGGTTATGTGTTCTGGGCTATAGTTTGCTGACTCTTGATATTTCTAATAACTTACTTGCTAAACTCATATGTGTGAGTAATTCAGGCTCTCCAAAGAGATTATGTGTAGGACAGTATATTTCTAGTAATATGAATCATTCTGTTTCATGCAAGTTGCACACATTTTACAAAGGACTTTTTTGTTCATTTTTACTTTTATCTGACTCGTTAACACTTCTGTCATGAGGATATTAATCTTTTACTTTTAAAATTATTAAATTAAATCATTCATATATGCTTTTAAATACTGAAATATATATATATATATATATGTATGTAACTTTACAGCTGAGGAAACAAATACAGCAGTATGATTTGCCCAGGCTGAGCCTGAGTGTGCAAGACCTTTACTAATTTTTCCTACTCCATATTGTATCAGAGTACTAGTGAGCACAATGAGCAGGTATCTTTGATCCCACTTTGTGTCAGTAGAAACTCCTTTACCCTAAAATTTTGAAAATGAACCACGTCTGAATTTAGCATTATGGCTATTCTCTGGATACTAAACTCATTCAAAATAATCAGACAAAGTAAACTTTGGTAACAATTACCCCATAAAGGAAGCCCAAGTAAGCAGAAGGTGATTTCCAAGAATAACTACCTCTAGAAGGTCACAGCAGCTGTAAAAATATATCTTCAGTTGATATTTAGCTTGTAGTGTTAGGGCACTTGAATTTTTTTAATCCTCCTTTTTCCCCACCAAATTATGTAGCTATATTGAGCAGATTTATTTGTTGCTCTTAGTATAAAAGTTAAGCACTTCTATCATGAAGGAGAGCTGACACTAAAAAAAACAAAAGAGAGAGAAAACGGAGAAGTAAATCTTATAGCAGTTTAGTATCTTCTTTCTTGACCAGAGATGTTGGTGGTGTTGGTATTGGTAGTGGTGGTTGTGGTGGTGATGGGGTAGCATTGTGTTTCTTACAGTGTTTACCTTCCAGGTAGATACGAAGTGATTGACTTTGGTAGTGAGTGCCGTGTTTTGTTTTGTTTTAAGTCTTGGTGAGAAGTGCATTGGTGGTTGTGACATATTTCAGCTGAGAGGTAATAGAAAGTTTAATGATGTTAATATCTCTCTTCATGTCTCTTTGAAAATGGGCCACGTTTTTTCCATCCAAATGAAGAACACATAGGGCAGTTGAATATCATTAGATTTATTGGTTCAGAACTAAGAAAATGCTGGGTAATGAAATCTGAAAAGCTCAATGCGAATTTGTCATTTCTTTCCTGTTTTTTAAACTCATCAGGCCAAAATCTTAAATCCTAAATATTCGATAAATATATTCCAATAAGTATTGTTTAATTAGTCTTTTTAAGTGTAACTTTATAATTGACGTTTTTCAAGGTTATTTCAGGTTTTTTTTTTTTTCATTTTATTTTGTTTTATGGAATGATTTGTAATATTTACTTCTTTTTCTTGATCAGGCTGCTGGCTGTATGAAGCAGTATAATGCCTGCTGCTTTCATAGCAGTATGACCTGGGAATCCTCATTTTATCTCTTCGTTCCCTAATCTAGAGTTTTCTGATGATTAAATGCATTAATACATAGACATCTCTAAGTGCCTAACAGTGCTCAGTTAATGTGAGCCTTTTAAAATTTTTATCTATTTTAAGATGCTTATCTTCTCTCCAAGTCATATGTTCGGCTATACCCGTGGTTACTAATTTTTTTTAAATATCAAAGTTCATTAGAGAAATGGTTTTTTTTTTTTTTTTTTGAGACGGAGTCTTGCTCTGCCACCCAGACTGGAGTGCAGTGGCCCGATCTCAGCTCACTGCAAGCTCCGCCTCCCGGGTTTACGCCATTCTCCTGCCTCAGCCTCCCGAGTAGCTGGGACTACAGGCGCCCGCCTCGTCGCCCGGCTAATTTTTTTTTTTGTATTTTTAGTAGAGACGGGGTTTCACCGTATTAGCCAGGATGGTCTCGATCTCCTGACCTCGTGATCCGCCCGTCTCGGCCTCCCAAAGTGCTGGGATTACAGGCTTGAGCCACCGCGCCCGGCCCCTGAGAAGTTGTAATGAAAGTAAATACTGTAATACTGTTGTGGAACATTGCAAAGGTATATTAGTCTATTTTTGCATTGATCAAAGTTAAATTTTGTTATTTACTACAATACTAGGAAGTGGCTGGATTCTTGAGAGATATTTAAGAATTAAAAATAACTTTCTCTCTGAAACCACATTCTGAAGTCACAGAGATGTATGCGATTACATAGGAGTTTCTCAAATCCCGCAATTGCATGCTTTCCAAATAATTGACAGTTGCTGTTTCAGGAATATCCTGTCTCTCATAACAGTAACCTCTTTTGTTTACAAATTATCCTAACACTTCAGCTTACCTCCTAAAGACCCAGAAAGTGAAGTGGATATTTTAAGACCCTTCATTTAGAGCTGGAGATGTCCAGAGGAATTATGTAGTTTTATTACTGCCATCTTGTTGTGGGGAACGTGCAAGTCTAATGATTCAAAATCTAGTCTTCCTGTCTCCTCTTGCTCCCTCTCTCATTTCCTCCCCTTACCTCTCCCTCTTTTTCTTCTCTCCTTCCTTGAAACACTATATTCTTCTGTTCTTCATTGATTAAAAAGTGCCCTAAGGATAAGGAATTTAACTTGGCTTCATAGTTCATGTGTATTTAAAATATATTTGAAATTATTTCTACAGTAAAGGATGATCCTTATTTGCCAAAGGAGCTTTAAATGTTTTACCATTGTTTTAATGCCCCAATTAATACAGTACCCACTAGAAGAAAAAAACAAAATCAAACTGCTAAAGAAACAAGTGACACCAACATAAAATGTGGAAGTTAAAGAAATGTAGAGCTACAATTATCACCTACACATGTATACTTTTAAAAATCCCAGAGTAAAGAACCCCCACTCTGTATTGTTTTGTGTAAGTACACAGACTATACAGATGAGATTGGGCTATTTGATCAATGTATTAAGATTCTGGTGTATCTAAAATTGCCCCCAGCCCCTTTCTAGACTGTTGTCTTGGTTCATTGTTCTTTTGTTCATTCATTCAGTCATTTGCGCAATCATTCATGTACCCATTCACCCGTATGACATGAAGTGTCTTTTCTGTGCCAGGTGCTGGTCTAGTTGCTAGCATAGTAACTCAGTGAACAAAACATAGATAAATCCTTGCCCTTCCAGAGATGGTATTCTTGTGGGAGCAGTGAAACTCACTTCTGTAAATGTGAGATAATAGGATTAAGATTGTATACTTAGTGTCACTTTGGGTCTCAACAACTTCAGAGTTGACCTTTACAGTAGTTGATATCTTTCACATGTGATACAAGTTATAAGACTGGTGAACTTTGAGAAAGCAGGGATTAATGTAACCTGGAGAAACTGAGTTGTTGTTGTAAGTCTTGCAGAAAAAATAGAACTTAAGCTGGAGGTAAAGAATATTTCAAGTAGTGGCAACATTATTAGGTGGATGGACAGGAATTTGGTTTACACACAGTATGATAAAGGGGGCAGTACCAAAAGGGGATTTTGAAACAGTAAAAATATCAATGTAATTTAGGGAGATTTGAAGTTTAGACAGTAAAGATGGGCCAAATTTTGGATAGTTTTGCATACCCAGCTGAGGACATTGGAATCTAAATGTTCTTGCTTTAGAGAACTATCATAGATTCTTGATGAAGAGTAGTAATTAAAAATATAAATGAATGAGCCAAGTGCATTGCCATGTTCTTGTAGTCCCAGTTACTCGGGAGGCTGAAGGAGGACCATCTCTTGAGCCCAGGAGTTCAAGGCCAGTCTGGGTAACATAGCAAGGCCCTGTCTCTAAAAATAAATAAATAGATAATGAAAAATTAGAAACAAATGAACATAGTGCCATGCTATGAGCACAAAGGAAGATGGAATTTCTAGTCCTAGCTGTGGTTGAATCTCTGTCTCTCGGTGAACACTTGCAACACAGATAGACATCAATTTCCTCACTGCAAAATAAACGTTGAGGAGATGTTCTCCAGTGTTCTGGATTTTATAGATACAAAAATTTGACCTCGTTGTCTCCTAGCATTGACCAATCTGTGGCTGTATGAACTTTTCCAGTAGGAGTTAGTGGTCTTTTATGTCAGTTACCACCTTGAAGTCAGGGTGAGAGCACTTTGATGAACAGAGGCCTGTTGAAGAACTAGACTCAGTAGGTATGAAGTGGGTATCCTAGGGTTTAGTGTGGTTTACAGCAGTAGCCCCCAACCTTTTCGGCCAGGTTCGTGGAAGACAATTTTTCCACGGACTGGGTGGTGATAGTTTCCAGATGAAACTATTCCACCTCAAATCATCAGACATTAAATTCACTAAGGAGCACACAACCTAGATCCCTCGTATGTGAAATTCACAAGAGGGTTCCAGCTCCTATGAGAATCTAATGCTGCTCCTTACCTGACAGAAAGTGCAGCTCAGGTGGTAATGCCTGCTTACCGCTCACCTCCTGCTGTGGCTGTGGCTCATTTCCTAACAGGCCATGGAACAGGACTGGTCCATGGCCCAGGAGTTGGGGACCGCAGGTTTACAGCATAGAACCCTGGACTTAAAATCAAAGGACATAGCTTTTGAGTCCTAATTCTTCTACCCATTGGGTGGTGAGATTCTGAGTAACAACCTAGCCTTTCTGAATTCTACCTGCTTTTTTGTAAAACACGAATTCACAAAGTTTGCAAGCATCCCAATGTTTTAGAAAGGGCTACTTGAGATAATACACGTAAGGTACTGTGTAAAATGTTTAATAAACATTCATAGTTAGCATTACCACTAATAAAACATTTTCTCCACGTCACATCCCAAAGTGAGATATAATAACAGAACAAAGTTTTCTAGGCACTGCTCTCCTTACTGGATGCCAGGACTTCATCTGGGAGGAATAAAGTGACATAACAGGTGTTTAAATTAATTAGGCAATTATACACAGTCTTCTTTCCTCATAATATCTGGTCTCTCACAGAAAAATATAATGGAACTTAATTTGGACTTGCTTTATCATATCATTTAGATGACCCGCATTTGTTTAGATTGTTGGAGGAGCAAGATACATGGGTTGATTTGAGATATGGTTCAGAATAGAACAAAACTGGATTTATTAAGAAATATGATCCCTACTGTAAAATTTCTGGTGTGTTTCATTCAGGAATTATTACAGAAATGTATTCAAGAGTGGAATTGCCTGACGTTACTTAAAAGGTAATGTTTGAGTTAGAAGCTAAATAAAGCCTCTGGTGCATCCTGTAATTTTTTATTACTATCTGGTAATCAACATTTATAGCACAATGTTAAGACTTTTTATCCTTTGCTTTTATTAAGGTTTGACTCGCCCATGGCATGAAGTTGCATGTGTTTTCTGCACTTCTAAATGTTGCTGGAGTTCACTGCTGCACTGAATGTGCCTAGCAGGGTATTGTACAAGGGGACAAGGATGGCCTGTGCATTTGAAGTAGGGCATGTTTCAGTAGGGAGTAAGAAGCCATAGATTCCAGTCAGTTAACCGATCCCTTCCCCTTCTTATTCCCCTTTGCTCAATCCAAATCTACTGAGTGCCAGACATGCACCTGGCAAAAACTTTTGGCTTGTCTCCCTACAGGGTTCCAAGGACCCTGAGCCAGTCAAAAAATGATCGACAGTTCAGTTAGAGAGAGTTTGCTAAACTACAACTGTTAAAGCAGACAGAATTCCCATTAGAAGAATACTTTTTGGACCTAATCCAATGATAATAATCGATTAAAATAAGTTGTCTAAGCTTCTGAGTTAACTTGAAAATAGAAGTGGATGCAGGGTGAATTGCAAAATGTTTGCGCATGTAAGTTCAGTTTATTTAATTTTAAATAATTAGGGCATGGCAATGATCAGTGCTAATTGGAGCTGTGTCAGGCTGAAAGAATTATCCAAGTGTGTTTTGAAGACTCATGAGAGATTTTTACAGAAATCTTATTTAACTCTAGAGTTTATTTTATTGATAATGCTAAAACTCAAAGATATACATCTTAATGAAAAAAATACGAGATTTTAACACAACCTGAAATAATTTGAAACATAGTACTGTAATGATAGCTACAAAGGCTAGGCGTGCTTTAAAAGATTAATGGGGAGTGTTTTAATGGCCATCAAAATAGGTATTTAGTAAATGTGAAATTCTGTTTTAACTGATTTGAAATAAGATCAAACTTTTGGGTTGTACTGAAGTCTTGTTCAAATGGAGAATGAATACTGCAATGATTGTATGAGTTTCAGAGTCTGAGTACTTTTCTGTTTCAAAATCTTACCGTGAATTTGTGTATTAACTTTCTGACATCGTAATTTCCATTCATCATTTTAAAAGTTAGTATATGATCAAAATTTAATTCCAAATTTCACATTAAAAGAGGGAAAGAAATAAATTAGAGTGATTACAGTTACACAAAGATTTCATCTATTTAGATTGGTCACTACCAACAGGCTCCAAAAATTGCATATTTTCAAGTTGCTTTTGGCAAGAAGACATTCTTGGAGAGTTATCAGAATAGAACCTGAATGAATTGAAAAACTTCTTAATATTTCCCTTCGTTCCCAAACATCTGACGTATTGCCACTTCACAGCCACGTTAATAATTTCTATGTCAGCATAACATGAAATATTCCACTAGCTTATTACCTGTAAAGTTAGTATAATTTGAAAGTCACACTTTGGATGATTAATTCCAACTAATAAAGTGTGCATTTAAGAAATGCTTATTTGATGGTACCAATATTAATTTGTGCTATTAGAAAAGTTATTCCATGTATTTATAACAAATATTGCATCTGAGCTTACTATTTTACTTTTCAAGAAGATACTAACTGTCAGAGTAATAAGATACGTAGGCCTGAAAAATGACTCTTCATGAAAACTCAAATTGTATTTTTCACCTTTTCCCACATTACCCATCCCTAGACTCAATTTTGTTATTAAGATGTTTTAAATAGCCTTCGGGTACTGTTGATATCAGTACTTTACCCCTTCTCACAAATCTTTCTATATTAAAGGGAGCAAACTAAATAGTACAAACCAAGAAAAATTTGGAAGTAGAGTTGTTTTTTCTCTAATTATACTAACCATAACTCTGTTACTCTGATGTACCTGGAAAATTTATAATGGCCTTTTGTTTATTCTCTTTTCTTTCATGTGGGGGTGAGGGGAAGGGGATAACCCTCCTGCTTGCTTAGTAAACCCAGAATGTTCTACTCAGCTGGCCTTTCAAGGATTCTAATTCTGCTTGATTTTGCTCTGAATTACTAATAGTTATGAAGCCCAAGTAAGTGCCACAGTGCTGTCTGGAAATCATTGAATAGTTTGAATCACAGGATATTGAAACAAGAATTATGAAACTGATGGACGCTTTCCTTTGTGAAAACTTTAGCTTAAAAACTATAGTCTAGGCTGGGCACAGTGGCTCACACAAATAATCCCAGCACTTTGAGAGACCCAGGTGGGTGGATCACAAGGTCAGGAGTTCAAGACTAGCCTGACGAACATCGTGAAACCCTGTCTCTACTAAAAGTACAAAAATTAGCTGGGAATGGTGGCACGTGCCTGTGATCCCAACTACTCAGGAGGCTGAGGCAGGAGAATCACTTGAACCTGAGAGGCGGAGGTTGCAGTGAGCCGAGATCGCGCCACTGCACTCCAGCCTGGGCGACAGTGAGACTTGGTCTCAAAGAGAAAAAAAAAGAAAAAAAGGAAAACAAAAAACAACCTATAGTGGGCCTCAGTTGCCCAGTCAAGAAAATGAGCATTTTCAGAATCAGTGTGACATTTTGAGAAAAAAGACAGTGTATGTGAGATATGCCCAGATAAATGGCTGCATTTTTTACCTGTGAGAAACAGTAAATCATAATTTGTCCATTTGACATTGAATTTACTATTTAAATTTAGTACAAGACATAGCAAAATTATAGAGTTGGAGTATATTTCCATATAACAATATTAAGCATTGAAATTATATGCTTATTAATGAACATCTATAAGGCATGTATGTTTTATTAAGTTATCTTTGTATATATAATAGAAAATCTTCTTTTCTTGCTGGTGTCTTTTGTGTTTTCATAGAAAACTCCCACACTCATTAAATAGCTGTCTATTATGATATCTTTGAGAGAAGGCGGCTGTATCTTAGCCTCCCCACTGAGTGAAGTCTCATTATAATTTGTCTCTTTATGTTTCCAAAATGCTGGGCTCACATGCTTAACTCATTAATGAGACTGGAACGCATCTCATAGTGGCTGTTTTCTCGCACTAAAGCCACACAGAGTTTAAAGAATGTTGCAGTTTAATCCACTGGCGCAGGAAATGCATTTGCAATGTAGTTGCCCAGTTGAGGCAAGATTGATAAGAGAAAGTTCCTTTTCTAACTTCGGTTAATTTTGAGCTCAGTTAATTTTATTTCTCCTCCAATTAGTTGTCTTCTTAAAGAACAGGGAAAAGAGTTTAATAAAAAGCAAAGTGTTTTCATAGTCAAGAGAAGTATCTTCTTTTGTTTAAAACATTTTTTTTGTTGTTTCTCAGGTCACAAAGGATATTTTCTTCACATATTTTCTTCATAAAGGCTGGATTGTTTTGTGGCTAACCTGATTTGACCATAGTGCACTGCCTGGTGGGAAGTGTTAAACCTCTCATTCTAAGCTAAACAAGATTACCCTGAAGGCTGGCATTCAGGGGCTTGTTTTTAGTGTAATGGGTTAGGGGCTATGGCACACCCCTTGCAGTTCCACTAATTGAACTCTTTGGGTACTTCAGTTTCTAAAAGTTAGCTCTAGAAGGGGCTTGCCATGGGTACGCAAGAAATTGCTCACTGCTTGATTTCCCCATGTTAGTTTAATGAGGAAGAATGGGTCACCATGCCAACCAAAATACCATAGCAATGGGTTTAGAAGCATCCTTCCTTGATACTTGCTTCCTATTTAGGGGTTTCTAATATACTACAAACGCTATAGTGTCAGACAAAAACCAAATAGGATTTGAAATCAATGTGTCCTCTTATAGAATACATGTAAGTGACTATGTTGAGTTAACCTGAATTTTACTTTATTGTGTATTCAGTCTTTTTCGATTAATTTAGAAGGTAGTGAGGCACTTATGTTGGTCTTAATTTTCGGTTGTCAATTTCTCTTTGCTAGCAGCTTTCAGCTAGTGATCTATCAAAGCTCATCTACATTTAATTTCATTTGGTTTCTCAGAACTTTTATTCTACTATAGTAACAATAATTTAAGAAAATTATTTTTTAGAACAGTTTTAGGTTTACATAAAAATTCAGAAAATAAGACAGTTCCCATACACCCAGTTTCCCCTATTATTAGTGTCCTGCATTAGTATTGTGCATTTGTTGCAATTAATCAGCCAGAGTTGATACATTATTATATCAATAGTTTATTCAGATTTTTTTAGTTTTTACCTAATGTCATTTTTCAGTTCCATGATGGCAACTGGGATGGCACATTTATTTGTCATGTCTCCTTAGACTCTTGCAGGTGACGGTTCTTTAGGCTTTTTTTGTTTCTTTTCTGGTTGAGACAGGGTCTTACTCTGTCACCGATAAGGAGTGCAGTTGCACAATCATGGCTCACAGCAGCCTCAACCTCCTAGACTCAAGCAATCCTCCTCCTTCAGCCTTTCTTGTAGCTGGGACTACAGACGCAAGCCGCCACACCTGGCTGATGTTTGTACTCTTTTTTTTGTAGAGATGGTCTCTTACTTTGTTGCTCAGCATGGACTCGAACTCCTGAACTCAAGTAATCCTCCCACCTGGTCATCCCAAAGTGCTGGGATTGCAGGTGTGAGCTACCGCGCCCAGGCAGACTTGCTTTTTGATGACCTTGACAGTTTTGAGGATTCCCAATTATATATTTAGCAGTATGTCTTTCCTTTGGAATTTGTCTGATTTTTGTTTTAATGATTAATCTTGGAATAAGTTTTTTTTTTTATTTGTTTTCTTTTTTTAGATTTTTTTCTTCTAATTTTCTTAAGTTTTTGTTTGTTTTTGAGACAGAGACACACTGTCACCCATGCTTGAGTGCAGTGACTAATCAGAGCTCACTGTAGTCTTGATTTCCTGGGCTCAAGCAATCCTCCTACCTCAGCCTCCTAAGTATCTGGGAATACAGGTGTATGCCACCATGTCTGGCTAATGTTTTTTTTTTTTCTGTAGAGATAGGATTTATTATGTTGCCTATGTGGGTCCTGAACTTTTGGCCTTAAACGATTCCTCCCACCTTTGCCTCTTAAAGTACTGAGATTATAGGTGTGAGCCATTGCTCCTGGCTAGGTATATGGGTTTTGACAGCAAGAACATAGATGTAAAATAACATTTTCATCACATCATAACAAGGGTGCATACCTTCAACACAACTTAGCACTATAAAGTTGACCTTCATCACCTGCCAGTGATAGTGTTTTCCAGGTTTCTCCACTGTAAAGTTACTTTCTCCCCACATCTTGCCACCCACCCAGTTCACACTGTGCCTTTTGGAAGGAAGTCACTATGCTCAGATCACACCTAAGGAATGGAAATTATGCTTCCCTTTTTTGAGGGTGGAGAATATATAAAAATTATTTGGAATTCTTCTGTAAAGAAGATTTGTTTCTTCTCTCATTTATTTATTTTTTGTATCACTTACCAATATGGACTCATGAATATTTATTTTAAACTGAGTTATAATCCAATACCACTTTACTTTTTTTTGATTTTCAAATTATTCCAGCTTCGGCCAGTGGGAGCTGTTTAAGTGGGTTCCTGTGTCTCTTTCACACTTGGACATATCTGTATCAGTGTACTTTTACATGTATTTTGAGCACTTTCTCCCTTTCTGGCACTACAAGTTGCTTTGAGCTCATCTTGCATATTTTCTGTTCCAGTCCTAACATCAATCCATTTATCCAAGGAGCCCTGATACACTTTATTGGAAAATGGTAACAACCATTGAAGGGATAAATACAAAAAAAATTAAGTAAAATTCAGGAAAATATCTTTCAAGTATGATTACATGAGAGACTAAATGATCATCTTAAGCAGTTATATGTTTAGCTGGAGATGTACCTATGCTTTCTGATGGATGCTTGAACTCAGTGGAAAACATCATGGTGTACTATGGGTTTAAGTGAACAAAGGAACTCCTTATAATCCGAAATACTGAATATCTTAACATACTTTTTATGCCCCTTAATCTTTACATTTTTTCCTTACAAAGACTGGATATGTCCACTCATTGAACCTCTTTTAATATCTTTTGAAATATGAAACATTATAAAACCCTTTAATCTTGTCTGTTAGTTGGTGTGGGGGAAAAACAAATGTTTCTAATCTTGTAGACAGGATGATTATTCATAAGGAAACTCATTTTTCTTTTAAAAGGAAACAGAACAAGTATGACAACTTGATTATGACAAAACTTTGATTAATCACATGGATATGTTCTAGAAACAATTCCTAACCATACTTTCAGCCATGCATTCCTTCTTGTCACATGTTCAGAAATTATGCCTTTGAGGGGAGTATTCAGTGATAACTATTTTGGGAAGGAGGAGAGCTAAGAGAAATCCTATTTTACTGACATAAAAAAAGTGATGAATGGTGAATACAAAATAGAAGGTGCTAGATTTTTGTTATGTCTGGATAGCCTTTTCTCTGTCTTATAACTTTCAGATACTGATCTTTATCTACTTTATTATTACAACTACTATCATTGCCAAGGGCTTAATTTGGAATTAAATGAGCCTTATGCTTAAGTAATTTATTCTCGTTAGTTTGCCAAAATGTAGGTCTCATGATGGTTTTAATACTCTACAGCAGAATGTTTACATTTTTCTTTCATTGAGACTAAAATATTCCTTTTCAGTTTCATTTATGTCCGAGAAAATCTGAGATCAGAAGACAATATTGAAGCTGCTATTATCAATGACAGTTTTTCTTGCATAATAGAGAGGGGAGCTGTTATAGTTGAATTTTACTTCATTCTTATTTTTATTTATTTAGTCAATGACCGCCATAGAAGGGAATAACTCACCACAGGGCTTCTGTAGAGGCATCACCACTAACTAATATGGCAGGGTCTTCTTATTGGCCTCTCCCTCATATTTCAGGTAATGTTTAGGGACAGTTTTGATGTTTTGTGATACATTTTGCATTATTTACTCATTAAGCTATAGTTACGTACTTTCATTCCATTAGTGTGTCAAAAAACGAAGTTGTCAGCTAGGAACCTTATATTGGCTGACTTTAATTCTATGATTTTCTATGTCTGGCAGTTTCAGGAAAAACCCTCTAAAATTTTATAATTAGAAATATCTCTTTGTTTATCAGAAAAGTGGAGATTAGCGCTAATTTACCTTTTATGTTAAATAACTTTAAAAATGAACATATTCAAACATCTTAAAAATGAGACTTTTGGCCAGATGTGGTGGCTCACGTCTGTAGTCCCAGCACTTTGGGAGGCTGAGGTGGGCGGATCACTTGAGGTTGGGAGTTCAAGACCAGCCTGACCAACATGGAGAAACCCCGTCTCTGCTAAAAATACAAAATTAACCTGACGCGGTGGTTCATGCCTGTAATCCCAGCTACTCAGGAGGCTGAGGTAGGAGAATTGCCTGAACCCAGGAGGTGGAGGTTGCAGTGAGCTGAAATTGCACCATTGCACTCCAGCCTGTCTCAAAAGAAAAAAAAAAAGAATTACACTTTCATAAGGCAGACCTATAATGTTCTGTGAACAATTAGGTTAATTAAAACATGAAGAAACCTTGTCCATACTGGTGTGAAATGTATCTGTAAATTTTTTGTTTGTAGGGACGCAGTAAGTTTCCCATTTATATTTCTACTTTTATAACAAAGTTGTAGTAGGAAAATGTTCCTCCAGAACATATGCTACTACTTTAATGTGTGCTTTTCATGGAGAAAGGGAAACAGGCAGAAAACATGATGACATAAAGGTGAAAAGGTCAAGTTTCTCTATGTGGTGACAACAAACTGCTTGAAAATGGTGACTCGGCGTTGTGTGGAATACTGTTGACTTTTTTTTTTTTTTTTTTTTTTTTTTAAAGAGATGAGGTCTCGCAATGTTGCCAAGGCTGATCTTGAACTCTTGGGCTCAGGGCATCTTCCTACCTCAGCCTCCTGAGTAGTTGGGACTATAGGCTACTGTGCACAGCCAATTCTGTTAACTTTATGAGCATTTGTGTAGGATATTGGGAGCTAGGACTTGGCATAACAGGGTATAAAATGTGTGAGAGAAAGATAGAAACTGTCTTTTAAAAGGTTGAGGGTCAGACTTAGTTTAAGAATCATTTATTTGAATTCCTACAAATGTCAGATTCTGTGTTACCCTTTGGGGAGAGATGTGTCAGTTATAGCTTAACTCTAGAAGACAGTGTTTTAATATTACTGTATATCCCACTGCTGTCCATTTTGTTTTCATATTATTTTCCATTGAATTTAAGAGATTTTCTCATAAAATTAAGGTAACAATCACAAAATAACTATATTAGAACATGGAAACATACTTTTAATGTTGAGAAACTTAATTATAAAATAATAGTTTCAATAAATAATAAATATAGAAAAGTGTAGCAACTGGCCGTGCACGGTGGCTCACGCCTGTAATCCCAGAACTTTGGGAGGCCGAGGTGGGCATATCATGAGTTCAGGAGTTCGAGACCAGCCTGACCAACATGGTGAAACCCCATCTCTACTAAAAATACAAGAATTAGCCAGGCGTGGTGGCACGTGCCTGTAATCCCAGCTACTCGGGAGGCTGAGGCAGGAGAATCACTTGAATGCGGGAGGCAGAGGTTGCAGTGAGCCGAGATCACTCCATTGCACTCCAGCCTGGGCAACAGAACGAGACTCTATCTCAAAAAAAAAAATATATATATATATATATAGTCAGTGTAAGTTTATGTATGTCAAGTTGTCAAACCTTTTAGTTTTTTTTCAAATAAGCTTTTTGAATAAAGGGGAACCACACACAGATTTGAAGCCATCTTTTCTGTTATCCATGTACTTATCTCCCTATACTAGAGGTTTCTTCATCTCATGTTTGGTATAAATATTTCTAGACTTAAATAAAAGGCCTTTTTTACATATGTAAGCGTTTGTGAAAATATTTTCACAAATAAGGTAGTATTTTTCTGAATGACCTTTATAGCTCTGTAGCGTGCGTATTTTGCAACATGATTTTTCACCAGTCATGCTGTTACATAATGATTTGGTTCACTGCTACATAATGTTATGTTGATGTATATGCATAAGTATATCTCTTTGTAATGTATGTAATTTATTTATTTTTATTTGCCATATGGATTCAGACATATGGATATACCATTTTTTATTACCATATTTAAATTTGGATCTATTTCTGTTTTTTCATTTATAAACAATGCTAAGTATCCTTGTATCTTAGAGGTTTTGTTAGAATGTAAGTAACTACAGATTACCAAGTCATACGTGATACAAACTATTAATTTTATTGTGTACTTTCCTTTGCATAGCTGTACAATTTATATTTCCCCAACAATGTATGATTCTACCTGTTCCAGAACAATATCTGTGAAGGCTGTTTATTTAGTTTTGCACTTTATTTAACTTACATTCATTTCACTTCAATCTTTTTTTTTTTTTTATTTTTGAGACGGAGTCTCGCTCTGTCACCCAGGCTGGAGTGCAGTGGCCAGATCTCAGCTCACTGCAAGCTCCGCCTCCTGAGTTCATGCCATTCTCCTGCCTCAGCCTCCCTAGAAGCTGGGACTACAGGCGCCCGCCACCACGCCCGGCTAATTTTTTGTATTTTTAGTAGAGACGGGGTTTCACCGTGTTAGCCAGAATGGTCTCGATCTCCTGACCTTGTGATCCGCCCCTCTCGGCCTCCCAAAGTGCTGCGATTACAGGCTTGAGCCACCGCGCCTGGCTTCACTTTAATCTTTTTTTTTTTTTTTTTTTTT
>NW_016805223.1:2198801-2205444 GCF_001698545.2 Rhinopithecus bieti | reverse complement strand
TGGGACCCTCCCGGCCAGGTGTGGGATATATTCTCCTGGTGTGTCTGTTTGCTTAAAGCGCAGTATTGGGGTGGGAGTTACCCGATTTTCCAGGTGTTGTGTGTCTCAGTTCCCCTGGCTAGGAAAACGGATTCCCTTCCCCCTTGCGCTTCCAGGTGAGGCGATGCCTCGCCCTGCTTCAGCTCTTGCTGGTCAGGCTGCAGCAGCTGACCAGCACCTATTGTCCGGCACTCCCTAGTGAGATGACCCCAGTACCTCAGTTGAAAATGCAGAAATCACCAGTCTTCTGTGTTGCTCACGCCAGGAGTTGGAGACTGGAGCTGTTCCTATTCGGCCATCTTGCTCCGCCCCCATGTTAAAATTTTAACTTCTAACCACCTATTATTTTGTTTCTCTTATTTTATACTCAGAATTACCTCCTTTTAGATTAAAAAAATAAAATAAAATAAAACTTTAATACTTTTGAAATGTAAAATGGACATATTGCCAAAAGTGGTAAGGGAACCCTAAATGAATCACAAACTTTTGTTTTGTTAGAGATATAAAACTTCTAAGATCTTAAAAGTAAGATCTGAGTTTAAAATTAGGGAATAAAAGAATTTGTGTTAAGAAGGACAGGGTCACCATTTAGGAGGAGATTATTGTAGGAATCCCAGTGTCGGCACTTGGGACTAGTGATAATAGAAGAGATGGAGAGAAAAAGGATAGATTCAGGATATATTTGGACGTGAAAGTTGTGAAGACTTGGTAATGAGTAGAATGTGGAGGGAAGGAAAGAGGCTGTGAAGAAGAAACTCGTTATACACTATTACTATTTCCTGATGGTGACAATGATTGGAGGAGGAACTGTTTTATTTCCTTTGGGGAAGTATGAAGTCAGGAGTTCTATTTTGGGTATTTTGAGTTTGAGGTACCTAAGTGAATATGCCCAGTAGGCAACTGAATAATTGCCTATGGAGGTGAGGGAGGGTGAAGGTACAGTCATTAGCGTACATTAACGACGTTTAAAATCATGAACCTTGTTGAGGATCATTAGGTTGAAGGTAGAGTGGAAAAGAGCATTCATGAGTAGTGCTGTGGCTTCCAGCGATCAGGGTTGGTGTGGAGGAGGAGTCTGAGGAGCAGAGTCCAGTATGGCAGTTGTATACAATATGTAGACATTGTTTTCATTGAAGTTGTATATGCTTAAAATGTATTGCTTTCTGTGGGTTGTTTTTTAAACTAAATATTTGGTGTATCCTTTGTAAGATTCTAAACCCTCTTCTGAATGTCATTGAGTAAGACAATTCTCTACAACACTGGATGTTTGCTGTAAAGAATGGCCTTACCATTGAACCATTAAGGTTGGGATATGGTGCCTATTTTAACCCTCCCCACTCTGACTCTTTAGGACTTAGATTTTTAGATGTCACCTAAGTTCTTGTTGGGGGTGAAGGACTTTGCCAGAAAATTAGCATTAACGTGATGTCCTTTGACCCTCCTCTCACAATTTTTTGTCATTCTCTTGAAATAAGTTAGTTCATTATTAAAGAAGTCATTTTATTTTATTTTTTATTTAAGTGAGAGTCTCACTCTGTTGCCCAGGCTGGAGTGCAGTGGTGCAATCTCAGCTCACTGCAACCTCTTTCTCCTGGGTTCAAGCTATACTCCTGCCTCAGGCTCCTGAGTAAGTGGGACTACAGGTGCACGCCACCATGCCCGGTAATGGTTTTTTTTTGTTGTTGTTTGTTTGTTTCTTTTAGTAGAGATGGGGTTTCACCACATTTGCCAGACTGGTCTGAACTCCTGGCCTTAAGTGATCCACCCACCTTGGCCTCCCAAATTACTGGGATTACAGGGGTGAGCCACTCTGCCCAGCCTAAAGCAATTTTATTTTTAAAAGCTGTCATCAACATGAAAAATTTGGGATTCATGAGGAGTGTTTTGAATGTTGTATATCACTGATATCAGTGACAATATGGGGCAGCAGATGAAAGCCTGGTTTATAAATTTTGCAAGGACGAAATTCTTTAAGACAATGAAATGGGGACTGACTTAGACAGACATAGCTGCATGCCTTTACTCCCTTAGAGACAAGCACAAGAGTCCTGCCATACCACATATTTTTTGACATGGCTGCTTTTTGTTTTTCTTCAAAATCTAAACTACAATAAAATGAAAGACAACAGTTATTAGGTGCCTTCTATATCTTATGCAGAGTGCTAAGTACTTTACATTGTGGTCCCATTGTGACCCGACACGAATTCTGAGAGGGAAATAAATATATTGAACCCACTTTGTAGACATCACGAAATTGAAGTTTTGATTATTGGTATTTTAGAGAGAAAAAATAAGAAAAGATAATCAAAAAATATATACAAACAACGATTCCACCTTCACGTTTTTTTGGAGATTAAAATTTCTTTAGGCATGCTTGAAAGGTGATGGACATGAAGTCATGTTTTGGAGACATTATCTGTTTATAACTGTCCATTTAAAAATGTATTTGATTTCTAAGTGTTGAGTGTTCCTATGCTGTGCTGATAATGATCTTAATTTTTCCCTTCTCTCTTTTGGTTTCAGAGGAAGAACTTGTCGCTTTTCCTCAGCATTAGTTTGTTAACTTTCTGGGGGTCCTCCCTTTTGGGTGCCCGGTTATACTGGATGGGAAACAAACCGCCAAGCTTTTCCAACTCGGACAATCCCGCTGCTGATTCAGACAGCCTCCTCACCCGCACGCTCACCTTCTTCTACTTGCCAACCAAGAACCTCTGGCTGTTGCTATGCCCAGATACCCTCAGTTTTGATTGGTCAATGGATGCTGTGCCTCTGCTCAAAACAGTTTGTGACTGGAGAAACCTACACACTGTGGCCTTCTATACTGGACTCCTCCTCCTTGCCTACTATGGTTTGAAGAGCCCGAGCGAAGACAGAGAATGCAATGGGAAAACTGTAACAAATGGCAAGCAGAATGCAAATGGACATAGCTGCCTTTCAGATGTGGAGTACCAGAACTCAGAGACTAAGTCCAGCTTTGCATCCAAAGTAGAAAATGGCATTAACAATGATGTATCACAGAGAACCCAGCTTCCTTCTACGGAGAACATTGTTGTTCTGTCTTTATCTTTGTTAATCATACCCTTTGTTCCTGCCACGAACCTGTTTTTCTATGTCGGCTTTGTAATTGCAGAGCGAGTATTATATATTCCTAGTATGGGCTTCTGCCTGCTGATTACAGTGGGTGCTAGAGCCCTTTATGTCAAAGTCCAAAAGCGGTTCTTCAAGAGCTTGATTTTTTATGCTACAGCTACACTAATTGTTTTTTATGGACTCAAGACTGCGATCAGGAACGGAGACTGGCAGAATGAGGAAATGCTGTATAGATCAGGGATAAAAGTAAACCCAGCTAAAGGTAATCTTTTCTTTTATGCTTTTGTCTGGATAGTTTACACTTTCAGCCTCTTTATGTCTTTGCTTCTTAAGACATAGTATTAAGGAGGAAGAGGTCCTTTTATGCAATACCCGTATCTTTCATTCTTTTCATTTTTTTAAAGAGATATGCCATGTAACCAATTTAGAGACATACCATATAACCAATTTAGAGACAAATTAGAGACACAATATTCCTTACTTGGAATAAGAAAATATTTTCTTGTGTTTCTGACTATGTTTGTCCAGAAGAATTAGAGCTCCTGTTGTGTAAACAATATTGACTATTCCAAGCATTTAGAAAAGAGCTTGGTTTTCACATTTTAAAATACTGATGGGGACAGCTCTTTTATCATATAATAAAAGTCAGGCTATCCCACATAAGTATACTTGAGCTTTTCTATTTTCCAAGCATCGCCTGAAGAAATACAAGACTTTCATTGAAACCTTTAAAAGATTTGGAGATTTCACTACCTCTGAATCCTGAAAGTATGTCTCTAGATGTCAGTGTGTACACATTCAGGTGTGAGTCACCTTGGGCTGCACAGAGGCTAAATTATCTGAATGTTGCCAAGCAGTTAGCAGGTTTTTACTTGGGTTCTTCAGTCACTTAGAGAAACAAACTTTTCACTATATAATGAGAGTTTTGATTATACCACTCATGATTGCTTTTGATTTAGAAAATTACTTGAGCAAATCTCAGAATTGATAGAATAGAAAGTAGTTTCCTTTAAAATAAAAAAGTCAAAAGCTATGACAAGGGATGACTCTAGTTTAGGCAATTAAACGTATTGGAAGCTTGAGGACAATTAAATTAAAATAGATGTAAATTTTTAGTGCAGAAATATATCATAGTAAATAGTGTTAAAGAGTCTTGTTCTTCATAAGCCATTTTTATTCTTTTTTGAGACGGGGTCTTGCTGTGTTGCCCAGGCTGGTGTGCAATGGCTTGATCTCAACTCACTGCAACTTCCACCTCCTGGATTCAAGTAATTCTCCTGACCCAGACTCCAGAGGCACTGATATTACAGGCACCCGCCACCACACCTGGCTAATTTTTGTATTTTTAGTAGAGATGGGGTTTCCCCACGTTTGCCAGGCTGGTCTCGACTCCTGACATTAGATGATCTGCCTGTCTCAGCCTCCTAAAGTGCTGGGATTACAGGTGCGAGCCACCACGCCTGGCCTATTTTTATTCTTTTTGTTTGTTTTTTTGGTTTTTTTGAGACTGAATTTCGCTCTTGTTGCCCAGGCTGGGGTGCAGTGGCACGATCTTGGCTCACCACAACCTCCACCTCCCGGGTTCAAGCGATGCTCCTGCCTCAGCCTTCCTGAGTAGCTGGGATTACAGGCATGCACCACCATGCCCACCAAATTTTGTATTTTTAGTAGAGACGGGGTTTCTTCATGTTGGTCAGACTGGTCTCGAACTCCGACCTCAGATGATCCGCCCGCCTCGGCCTCCCAAAGTGCTGGGATTATAGGCGTGAGCCACCGCGCCTAGCCTGTTTTTATTCTTTAAATTATGTTCGCTTATATAGCATTTGAACTGGCATTTTTCTACTCTTTCCAACACAATTCTATACCAGGATTAAAAGAAAGTGTAAAACTGTTCCAGAATATGAAAATGGCCTGCTAATAGGTATATATCTAAAGACCTAGACACTCCAAAAGCTACTTTGGCATGCTTGTCTGATGGGCACAAATTAAGTCAAGAATTCAGTGAGCAACTACACATTTCTTTAAGGAACTAATTGCTGGTACTTACACTGTTTAATAAATTGCGGGGATTTTAATGGGAAGTTGAAGCATTGAAGTTGAGCTACTACATAGCATGTCATTTCTCAGTTCTCTGTGAAAATCATTACCATGTGGCTTTTCTAGGTGGCGAGTACTTCACAGTTTATTTAATGCCTGGACCCAAATCTTGTTGCAAAATTATTTCTATTAGTTTTTGCAGACTACTTATCAGCTAGTTTTTCTGCACTGGTAGATGTAAGGATATAGAACAAGGCTGTGTTGCCAATATATTTTCCTGCTGTTTAAAACATATATCATAGAGAATTGAAAACAAATTCTTGGCCTATTATTTGCATCACAGTGATGTTCTGAGGGTTTATTAAATTTATTAAGTTTCAGGCAAAGCTGCTGTTATGAAAAGCCAAGACAAAAGTGGCTTTATTCTTTCATGTAGCAATCTAAGTATGTGCAAACACAGAGCTGATAAGATGGCGCCATGGGTTTTCAGGATCCAAGCTCTTTCTCTTTTATTCCCTTGCCATCCCAGTGGTGTCACCCTGTCCTTATGGTCCAAGATGGCTCATTATCACATCAGCCCTTCAGCTGACAGCAAGAGAGGGAGAAAGGGCAAATGGCGGGTGTGCCCAATCTGAGAGAATTTTGCAGAAATTGCACACACCATGCTTGCTCACAGACCATTGGGTACACCTACCTCCAAGGAAGGCTGGGAAATGTTATCTTTATTCTGGGAAGCCAAGTACCCAGCCAAATTTTATTACACTGCAAAAAGGAGAGGGCAAATACTCAGATGCTAGCGTATAAGTAGCAGTCAGAATAAGTGAAAACGTTTTGTAACGCTTAGGTATTTTCCAGCATTAGCTAGTATTTTTGCTGATGGTTATGATTCTAAATAAGATATTTTGGTACATAGTTAGAATGTTTGATCATTTTTTTATTATTCCATTCACTAAGCAAAGCAATTATTAAACATTGCCTTGATTTCCAGCATTTTCAGGTGTCCATCCTAATACTTAAGAAGTGCTGCACAATTTAGGCACTCCAAAATATCATTAGGTAAATAAATGTACAACTGCCCACTACCGTGAGAAGTTCTTTCAGACATCAAACACTGAATTCCTGAAACCCCCCACCCCACTCGTGGTCCAGTCAACTGCTTTACTTGCAGGCTTTACCATCTCAGTTGATGGAATCTCAATTTCCCCAGCAGCTCTGGCTGAGAATTCTGAAGTCATCCCTGCCTCCTCTTTTCCCTTCATAGCTCACATACATTCTATCAGCAGATCCTCTCTGCTCTGTTTGTAAAAATACATACAGAGCTTGACCACTTTTTACCACCCTCACTGTTGGCATCATGGCCGAGGGGACCATCATCTTGTATCATATATATATATATATTTTTTTTTTTTTTTTTTTTTTTTTTTTTTTTTTTGAGTTTCTCTCTTTTTTCCCCGGCGGGGGGGGGGGGGGGGGGGTT
>NW_016805223.1:2178160-2198603 GCF_001698545.2 Rhinopithecus bieti | reverse complement strand
TTTTTTTTGAGAGTCTCGCTCTGTTGCCCAGGCTGGAGTGCAGGGGTGCAATCTTGACTCACCACAACCTCTGCCTCCCGAGTTCAAGCAATTCACCAGCCTCAGCCTCCCAAGTAGCTAGGACTACAGGCACGTGCCACCATGCCCAGATTATTTTTGTATTTTTAGTAGAGACAGGTTTCACTATACTGGCCAGGCTGGTCTCAAACTCCTGACCTCATGATCCACCCACCTTGGCCTCCCAAAATGCTGGGATTATAGGCCTTATCTGTAATGTTAGTAAAAGACTCTCACCTCACCTCCCAGCTTGTATTTCTTGCCTTTTAGCATGTCTTGTACTTTTTTCTTTCAACTCAGACAGACATGATGTATTGGGTAATAAGAAATGAGGTGAATAGGCTTTCTTGTGAGATTTTATGTAAATCTGGTTAGGAGTTGGACTGTATGTTGCTATAGCCGTGGGTGCCAGAGATGTCACATTCCTCTGGTGGCCTTGTTTTTGGTCTTCCCAGTTGTCTGTGGGCTTTCCCGCGGACTCTGTTTTGCATCTATTTCAGCTGCAATCAGCTGTTATTATACTGCAGCTCTGTTGGTGTTGGGGAGGGAAAATGTTCTATTATTTTATGACTAAATCTTCACCTCTCTGGGCTACCACCTTCACAGGTGTTTCTTATATTGCCTTGCTTCCCGCTCCAGTAGAGACAGGAAGGCTAGTGGGGGCTGAGTTGAGAGGAATGACTTTTCCCCCACAGCTCCAGGACAAGGCTAAGATCTTTCCCTTATGGAGTTAGTGATCTTTTGTCATGACAAATGCTCTGGGTATATTTCATAAGGTTTATTCTTCTCCCACTGCCAGAGCCAGAAGAACATCTTTCTTGGCTCTTCCCGATGAGATTCTGTTGGGGTCCTGGGAGGGAAAACCCCCAAAAGTATGGGAGTCCCCTAAGACTGCCACCTCAGGAGTTTCTGATTCTAAAACTAGTTCATGCTGAGCCTCCAGCAACTTGTCAAATGACTAGTCAATTGTTTCTAACAGTTTCTGTCTCCAGCAGCTTCTGCTCCAGGTAAGCTATCCTCTGCTGTCTCTCCGGATTTGTCTTTCTCTAGATTTCAGGGTGGTGGTTGACCCTGCGACCCCAGTTCACTGATGGTTCCAAAACCAGTTATTGATTTTCAGTCTGTTTAGCTTTTTCTTTTTGTAATGATGTGAGTGACACCTTCACATTGTTTAATGTCTGAGCTGAACTCCTGCTTCTATTCACCTTCAAAGTCCATGCTTAACCAGCAGCCCTGGTGACCTTTTGGAAGCACAAGTCAGGGCGTGGCGTTCCAGTGTCCAGTTATTCTCTGACTGCCAGTTTCTCTCTAATTGAAGGCACATAACAGTGGCGGGAGGGGAGGGAGGGAGCCAAGGGTTCAAAAACTATTTATTGAGTACTATGCTCGCTTCCTGTGTGATCGGTTCAGTTGTGCTCCAGGCCTCAGTCTCATGTAATATGCTTTTGTAACAAACCTGCACATAGAGCCTTGGAATCTAAAATAAAAGTTGAAAGAATAAAAATAAAATTAGAATAGTTCTGTGCTTTAAAAACTCTAGCTAGCTAGACAGATTATAGATATGATAGATATAGATGCACACAGTCTCAGGACCCTGTGCATACTCACCAGCCTTTCCTTCCCTTACTACACTCCAGCCCAGCTGGCCTCTTTGATGTGCCTTTTATATGCGAGGTAAGCTCCTGCCTCAGAGCTTTTACCCTTGTCATTGCTTCTTCCCGGAATGTGTTTTCCTGGTTATTCTCACTGGGATCTCCCTCACTTCCTTTAAGTCTCTGACCAACTGTTGCATTATCAGTAAGGTGCTTTATGTAAAATTGACTGCCCTGCTATTAATTACAGCCACCCCTCCGCCTCTGTCTTATCGAGCATTCCCTATCTTCTTTCCATGCTTCATTTTTCTCTTAGCACTTATCACTATTTGACGTACTATATTTTCTATAATTATGTGTTCATTGTATGAACGTGTTGTCAGCATACACCAGAATGTACAACACAAGAAGGTAGGGATTTTTACATTTTAAAAAATGCCATAGATGCTGCAATGATGACTGTGCGTGGTAGAGCAAAGGCATTCAGTAATGGATATGTTGAGTATTATTACAGTCATAGCCCTTCTCTTTAAGGAGTTCATGATCTGTTTACAGATAGAATGTACATGCATGAAATAAGGCAAAAGTGTGAAATATTATGCTTTTGATAAGCCAAGTAGTGAGGGATGCTTTATCATGAGAGGGTTAGAATTGGGAGTGGAGTTAGTTTCAGATTGTGTGACTGCATCTGTGTGTGACATATGCTTCCATTTTGATGCAAGGCAAAATTCTTCCAAACCAGGTTTCTTATTTTTTTTTTTCTTTTTATAAGATGTTAATAATAATTCTGGCTACAGTTACTTCCTTAGCAATTTTGAGACTGGCAGTAATCTTCCTTAAGGCAGATTTTCTTAGTCTAATACATTATTTGAACCTAAGTAAAAGATTAGAAACCCTATAAAGCCAGTCTTGTGTATGGTTTTCTGAGATTACAGATGGAGTTAGGGTTTTTTTTTTCTTCCTTTGAAAGCCTTTGCAAATTCTAGAATACTTCAGTCTACCATGTGCTTTAATGGAATATGATTTTAAGCCTCATGAAGCAGTATGCATTAAAACTGCTGCCTTCAGTAATGGGTCCTGTAGACAGCTGCCAGTCATTAACTGATTGGATGCAAATGACGATGAGTAAACTCTGTCATAGTGACTGTGCTGCTAATTTATGGTTTAAATCTGGATAGTGGAGAAATGATAGCTGATTTGGACTATGTAAACCGCAAGTCCTGTCTCATTATGTGGTTGATAATGTCAGGAAAATACTACACAGAGTTGATTACTGTAGTTTGCTGATTTCACAATGACTCTTTGCATTTCTGTGCTTAGGAAAAAGGAAATTTTCTCTGATGACTGCCTTAATGAGCAAGCCACATTATATTTGAAAGGGTTTCCCCCACCCAGCTTTAAAGCAACTCATTTTTAAAGCCACATTGATTAGTATTGGCTTAACGAAAGACTTTCTTGATTCATTACAAAGCAGTTAAATGTGTGATCACCCTTTTTGCTGTGGCCTCCTCTAAATCCCCATATGGCTCTATTCTCTGTAGAATTTGGCACCATTGATCTCTGTTACCATAGCTTTTAAGCCACTGCTTGGTTTTGACTATCTTTCTCCCATTTCCCACAGCTTTCTCTCTTCTGATTTTTGCCTCCTCCCTAAACTAATCCAGTCTTCAAGTTTTTTTTTTTTTTTTTTTTTTTTTTTTTCTTTCTAAAATCTGCCTTTATTTTCCCTTCCCTATAGTATCTACAACATTGTTTGGTATATAGTAGGAGTCAATAAATATGCAATTGAATTTCTAAGTTAGGTTCTCCGCCGTGACCGCCTGTCTATGAAGACCTTTTCCACCTGGGTGATCTGCTGGCATATCAAACTGGTCACCTCTCTTCCCTAAAACCAACTTCTTGCAAACTTCCTTATAAATTAACGTCATAATCTCAGGCTAACAAAGTTATAGATAAGCAGATCAGTGAGCGTATAAACATAAAAGAATTGTAGCATATATGGCAGCACATTTGGTTTGCTAAAAGCATTTTAAAATTAAGTTATAGATTCAAAATCAAATAGGTTCTGAGAATGGTTTATTAACTGTCAATTTGGTTTAAAAAACATATGACTATGGTGGTTAATTGTTTGAAAACAATTTCTTAAATAGTTAAGAACAATTAAGAGTGAATCTGAGAAAACTTAAGAGCTAAAGGTTGTTTTAATGCCCATTTTAATGTAAATATGTGAAATGATAAATATAAAAGATGTATGCAAAATGATACACATATTTGAAACTTTCAAGGTGATTATCCAAGCAGTCTGCATTCACTCCCCCAATGCAAATGACAAACATTACCTTTTTAGATATGGAAAAACACAGCTGGCCGGGCACAGTGGCTCATGCCTGTAATCCCAGCACTTTGGGAGGCCGAGCTGGGCAGATCACGAGGTCAGGAGTTCGAGACCATTCTGGTCAACATGTTGAAAGCCTGTCTGTACTAAAAATACAAAAATTAGCCGGGCATGGTGGTGGGCACCTGTATTCCCAGCTACTCGGGAGGCTGAGGTAGGAGACTCACTTGAACCCAGGAGGCGGAGGTTGCAGTGAGCCGAGATCGCGTCATTGCACCCCAGCCTGGGCAACAGGAGCAAAACTCTTATCTCAAAAAAAAAAAACAAAAAACAAAAAAGAAAGAGAGAGTCAAAATTGTTTTAGTTTTGCACCGTTTGACAATTTTTTTTCCTTCATACATTGCTGCAAAATTGGTGGTTCTATTTCAATTTAATATGGCATCAAATTTTAAGAAACAAGTATGTTGTGGAAATATCATTTAGGGGCCGGGCGCGGTGGCTCAAGCCTGTAATCCCAGCACTTTGGGAGGGCGAGACGGGCGGATCACGAGGTCAGGAGATCGAGACCGTCCTGGCTAACACGGTGAAACCCCGTCTCTACTAAAAAATACAAAAAACTAGCCGGGCGAGGTGGCGGGCACCTGTAGTCCCAGCTACTCGGGAGGCTGAGGCAGGAGAATGGCATAAACCCGGGAGGCGGAGCTTGCAGTGAGCTGAGATCCGGCCACTGCACTCCAGCCTGGGCGACAGAGCGAGACTCCGTCTCAAAATAAAAAAAAAAAAAAGAAATATCATTTAGGAAATAACTCACAATTTAAGTGAAACCCAAGCCTCTAAGCCATGTAAAAATTGACTACTTCCTTGTGGATTTTATAGTATAAGCTTTTGTTTACCTCGAATTGAGTGTCTTTAACTATGATGAGTTGTAATTAACCAGCTAGCTTTGAAATGGTGTAACAAATTCTATTATTATATTTCACCAATAATTTGTCATGATATGTCCAAGGGAATATAAAAAATTTTCAACAGAGGTTCAGATTTTTATAAAACATGAAATTTACTAGTTAAGGCCAGATATGGTGGCTCAAGTCTATAATCCCAGCACTTGGGGAGGCCAAGGCAGGCAGATCACATGCGGTCAGGAGTTCGAGACCAGCCTGGCCAACATGGTGAAACCCTGTTTCTACCAAAAATACAAAAATTAGCCGGGCGTGGTGGTGGGCGCCTGTAATCCCAGCTACTAGGGAGGCTGAGGCAGGAGAATTGCTTGAACCCAGGAGGCGGAGGTTGCAGTGATTCGAGATCGCACCATTGCACTCCAGCCAGGGGGACAAGATCAAGACTTTGTCTCAAAAAACAAACAAACAAACAAAAAAAAAAAAAAAAAAAAAAAAAAAACAAGAAAAAAGAAATTTACCAGTTAAGGAGGAAAACCACTATAGTATTTTGTTGAAACTGACTGGCCTCAGTTGTACTGTAAAACACAGCTTTTCATTTTTACCAGAGAGCCTTGGTAAGAGAAACTAGCTAAAAGCATCCCACCAATAAAGGCTGGTTGAGAGATAAATAGCAGGAAGTTAAATCTGGTTTCCATAAGGAAATTATGTGTTTTGTCTTCTCAGTCCATCTCTTCTCTCTTGAGTAGAAAAAAATGGATAAACAACAGGGCTGGCAAGAATAAAGGGAAGGTATCTCATTGATTGAACTAGACTAAAATATTTTTTAAAAGCAGATTTACATTTACTCAATTGTTAAATTAAGGCCCATTTTAAATATTTGATTCTTGCAGAAATCAAGTATGGTTGTTTTCCATGTGGGATGGGGGAGTTGCAGAAGTTCAGATGCCTTTAAGAATGAATTGGGGCCAGGTGTGGTGGCTGATGCCTGTAATCCCAGCATTTTGGGAGGTCAAGTTGGGCAGATCACAAGGTCAGGAGTTCGAGACCAGCCTGGCTAGCATGGTGAAACCCTGTCTCTACTAAGAATACAAAAAAATTAGCTGGCATGGTGGTGTGTGCCTGTAGTCCCAGCTACTTGGGAGGCTCAGGCAGGATAATTGCCTGAACTGGACATGTGGAGCTTGCAGTTAGTGGAGATTGTGCCACTGCACTCCAGCCTGGGTGACAGAGTGAGACTCCGTCTCAACTCTGTCTCAAAAAACTAAAATAAAACAACAATGAATTGGCACAAAAATGTTTTCCTGTTGTCTGGCTCTAATAATTGTAAGTACAGTTTTGTGGGGCAGGAAAAACATCCAGACCACAACAGACTCAGTGCAAATAGTCCTAGGATGTATTATAAATGAAGTGGGTGCCATATTGCTGACTCTTAAGATTTTGAAATTACCCACAACAAAATTTTAGAATCTTTATGGGCTTTTGAAAACCTTCAAACCTTAAAATTAGAGTTACCTTAGATTATATTTATCGGGGTTTATATGCTAAAATACTTGAGACTAGCATATGATTAACCATGAAGTTAAATTTTTCTGATTTCCGTAGTTTTGTGTTTCTTAAAAGTGTCCTAGGCTGGGCGCGGTGGCTCACACCTGTAATCCCAGCACTCTGGGAGGCCAAGGTGCATGGATCACGAGGTCAGGAGATCAAGACCTTGCTGGCCAATATGGTGAAACCCCGTTTCTACTAAAAACACAAAAAAATTAGCTGGGCATGGTGGCACATGCCTGTAGTTCCATCGTGAGACTGAGGCAGGAGGTTGCAGTGAGCCGAGATGGAGCCACTGTACTCCAGCCTAGGCGACAGAGTAAGACTCTGTCTCAAAAAAAAAAAAAAAAAAAAGCAGCCGTAGTCCAGGCACAGTAGCTAATGCCTGTAATCCCAACACTCTGGGAGGCTGAGGCGGGTGGATCACGAGATCAGGAGTTCGCGACCAGCCTGGCCAATATGGTGAAACCCCACCTGTACTAAAAATACAAAAATTATCTGGTTGCGGGCGCCTGTAGTCCCAGCTACTCAGGAGCCTGAGGCAGAAGAACTGCTTGAACCCAGGAGGCGGAGGTTGCAGTGAGCTGAGACTGTGCCACTGCACTCCAGCCTGGGCAACAGAGTGAGACTCCCTCTCAAAAAAAAAAAAGTCCCCTAACATTTCTTTACTTCTATTAAATATTTATGAAATATATCATTTATATTCATACAAGTATGCATATACATCATATTTACATAGTTTAAGGAATACTACTAAAATATCTATTCTGTAGCTTATTAAAGGAATATTACCAGTGTCTTTGAGGATCTTTCCCTATACTTCTCCTTATTTTTTGTTTAATAAATGGTTTTTGTTTTTTTCACCATTGATTTTGTGTACTTACAGATTTTTCTGTAGGTAACTTTTATCAGTAGAGTTTTCCTCATTTCTAGTTTAAGAACTATTTTATGAATTAATATTGATGACGATAGGTTTTCCTCAGTCTCTTACTTTGATGAATTATATTAATAGATTTTCTAATGTTGAACCTATTTTGCATTCCTAGATTAATCCCAGGAATTGGTTATAATGTATTATTTCCATTTTCTTCTACATTTATTTTTCATCTGCATTTCTGAATGATTGTCAGTTTCCCTCTTGTGGTGTCATATTCTGGTTTTAAAATCAGTGATCTTAACCTTATAGAATCAGGTTAGGAGCATTACTTCTTGTTTGTTCCCTCAAATATTTTATGTAAAATTAGATTTTTTTTTTCTTCTATATTAGGTAGAATTTACCTGTAAAACTAGCTAGGCATAATGTTTTGGTTATAGATGACTTTTTTTTTTTCTCTGTTAATTTAATTTCTTTCATAGTTTTGGAAAGAGCCAAATTTGCTTTTGGGTCAGTTTTAGTAACTTTTTTCTCTGAGTTTTGTTCAGTTTAACTAGGGTTTTATATTTATTGGTACAATGTTGCACATAATATTCTTGTAATATCTTTTGAAAATCTCTGCTACAATTGTAGTTTAAAACTATTTTTGCTTGGATACTCTGTAGGCAACAGATGTAGTATTGCCCCAAACTTGGTGAAGGTGGACCTACGCGTAAGAATTCCCAAGGAATATTTTTTCCTATTTTCTGTTTGTCCAAATAGGCCAGACAGACAGTTCACCCATCTTTTCATTCTCTAAGCTTTTTAAATTTGTTTGTTGCTAGTGAACCGACAAAGACTCTTTCCTTTCAGACAGATCACAGTTTATGTGGCTTCTGCAGTCTGACCTCCTGCTTGAAGTTCATTAAAGCCTAAACCTAGGTTTATCTGTTTGACAGATGTAGTGTATGCAAGGTGAATACCATCTTCACAGCTAGTTTACTTTTCTGGAGTCCTGCATGCATGAAGGTTTTTTGTTTGTTTTGTTTTGTTTTGTGTTTGTTTGTTTGTTTTTGAGCCGGAGTCTCGCTCTGTCGCCCAGGCTGGAATATAGTGGTGCAATCTCGGATCACTGCAACCTCTGCCTCCCAGGTTCAAGTGATTCTCCTCCCTCAGCCTCCCAAGTAGCTGGGATTACAGGCACGTGCCACCACACCCTGCCAATTTTTTTGTATTTTTAATAGAGATGGAGTTTCACCATGTCAGTCTCGATCTCCTGACCTTGTGATCCACCCACCTTAGCCTCTCAAAGTGCTGGGATTACAGGCGTGAGCCACCGCGCCTGGCCTCATGAAGTTTTTAGACTTTAGGTTTGCCCTTACTTTCCAACCAATTAATACATTCATTTGCAAATATTTTGTTTTAATGTAGCATTTTATTGGTTCAGTACAAGGTGTGATTCTCTGAACATGGAGTTTCACTATACTGTAAGGAAATGAGACCTATGAAATATCTTAAAATCTGACACCTATTAAACAATGATTAGCTATGTTAGAAGTTCTACTTGAGAATAGAGTTATTTAGGCCGGGCGCGGTGGCTCAAGCCTGTAATCCCAGCACTTTGGGAGGGCGAGACGGGCAGATCACGAGGTCAGGAGATCGAGACCATCCTGGCTAACACGGTGAAACCCCGTCTCTACTAAAAAATACAAAAAACTAGCCGGGCAAGGTGGCGGGCGCCTGTAGTCCCAGCTACTCGGAGGCTGAGGCAGGAGAATGGCATAAACCCGGGAGGCGGAGCTTGCAGTGAGCTGAGAACCGGCCACTGCACTCCAGCCTGGGCGACAGAGCGAGTCTGGAGGCTGGTTGGGGGGAAGGGCTAAAAAAAAAAGAGAATAGAGTTGTTTAAGATCAGAGCTATTTTGAAATGTTTAATTCTCTTTCAGCAAAATAAAAGTTAAAGGAAGCTTTATGTGTAAAAGCACTATCGTGCAGAATCAAATTACAGGTATTTGAACCCTCTAAAGCAGGATAAAATATGTTCCTTTCTTTCTGTACTATAAATACAATTGCTGATAGTGTTAAAGAGCAGATTTTCAAGAGGACAAACACAACATGTCTTAGTTTTAGCCTCATTATGCACTTGTGCCTATTTCTGATGATCATGGATTTTAAAGAGAATTCCAGATAAGTCTCAAGGAATTATGGAAAATGTGAGATGTTCAAGTCATACCATTATTGTAAAAGGGTTTGATGTAGAGGAAGTGCCAGCCTTGTTTTAATTTTATGCATGTGGGCATTAAATTAGAAATCTTACAGAAATGGGAAGATTTCCCCTGTCCCCTTACAGGGCGTGCAAAGGGGTGTGGCTCGCTTCTACTGCTCAAACCTCTAGGGGAACATACAGACGGGCAGACTCCAACCCCATGGCAGTGTCTAGGGGTGAGTGTTTACAGCTGCTGAAGCCCCAGTGGGCATGTTACAGTATGCTCTTTTAGTTTAGCCACCTATAGGCGGCTTGTGTTAGCTCAGTTAGACCTGCTTCCTTATCACAAGGAGGGAGGGATTTCTGTATCCCAGGGTTTGTTACCTTGGTGTATCAGAAGAATCGGATTATATGAGGGCCTGGAGAATGAGTGGAAGGTTTGATTAAGAAGTAGCTCTTAGCAGATCGGGGACCAGAAGGGAGATGGATTTTCCCTGGAGTCAGGCTGCTCCCCAGCCTGGGCTCTCTTCTGATTGCTCCGGCCAAACTCCGCCTCATTCGACTGGTCTGTCATTGTGTTCTTCCACAGGCATGTTCCCCTGGACATCCTCGATGTCCAGCCCCTTGTCATCTTCTGCAGATGGGTTCTTCTTGCCATCCAGCAGCTTCTGTGTGTCTGCCTGCTAGGATCTCTGTTTTTTCTTTTCTTTTCTTTTCTTTTTTGAGACAGAGTATCTCTCTGTTGCTTAGGCTGGAATGCAGTGACTTGATCTTGGCTCACTGCAACCTCCACCTCCTGGGATCACGCCATTCTCCTGCCTCAGCCTCCCAAGTAGCTAGGACTACAGGCACCCACCACCACGCTCAGCTAATTTTTTGTATTTTAGTCGAGACGGGGTTTCACCGTGTTAGCCAGGATGGTCTCGATCTCCTGACCTTGTGAGCCACCCATTTCGGTCTCCCAAAGCGGTGGGATTACAGGCGTGAACCACTGCGCCTGGGGTCTCGGGTTTTTTATAGCCCCAGGATTTGAATGTGGGGAACCACGGTGGTCTTGGAAAATGCAACATTTTGGGCCCGAAGGCAGGAGTGCCTGTCCTCACCTCGGTCTGTTGGGTGGAGCCCTAGCCAGGAACCACACCCTCCTCTACCCAGCCCTTCCCCCCAACCAGCCTCCAGACTCTATATCATTTAAAGGGACCTCTCTTTCCTTCCCAGCACTCCGTTATCATAATCACGTGACCGTTGCTTCTCAGTGTAAATTTCTGTGCAATTTTAACATTATCATCCAAGGGGACCTAGGAGGGACATAAATATCATGTACTTACTCAAAATGAAATAATGATCAAACATATTAGATGTTCCTTTTAAAAAAATAATAATATTGTTTTCTAAGTATGAGCCATATTCAGATTTTTTTTTTCTTCTCTTTTTTTTTTTTTTTTTTTTTTTTTTTTTTTTTTTTCTTTTTTTGAGATGGCGTCTTGCTCTGTTGCCCAGGCTGGAGTACAGTGGCACGATCTCGGCTCACTTCAACCTCTGCCTCCTGGTGCAAGTGATTCTTGTGCCTCAGCCTCCCCAGTGGCTGCAATTACAGGTGTGTGCCTGTAATTAACCATGCCTGGCTAATTTTTGTATTTTTAGTAGAGATGGGGTTTTGCCATGTTGGCTCGGCTGGTGTCCTCAAGTGATCTGACCGCATAGGCCTCCCAAAGTGCTGGGATTACAGGTGCGAACCACCTCGCCCAGCCCATACTCAGATTTGGTTAGACATTACCTAAAAACAAATTTAGAACAACAACAAAAACATCATTTTGAGAGCAGAACTATTTTGGAGGTTTCATTATGTCTTGTATTTAAGAATTCTAATTCCCAGTGATACCAGCTACCTCTCAGCCCATTCTTTCAGTGATCTTAAACAGCATAATTCAGTTCCTTTGTGCAAAACACCATAAGTTATTAAAATATTAGCATTACTGTCTTTTTAGGAAGCACTTTAAGCATATGTTTTAATTATGAAAAATTTCTCTGTAGACATTTTAAGTATAGAAAGAAGGAACTGGGTTAGAAATGTAATACATCAACTCCGAGTCAAGTTTTGACAAGAACAGATTACCCAGGGTGTCCAAGCACGCCGTTTTCCTTCTTAAGATGCCTGGAATAGCAGTAAGGAAACTTACAATCATTTAATGTTTGGGGGCTCTGTGGTAGGAACTGGGAAGTCCATATCATAAAGAAATGTGATTTTTTTTTTTTTTTTTTTTTCTGCTCTTCTTACCTTCCTTGTCTTAGGATAAGAGGGTAAATATCTCAACTCTGTTATTTCTCATAGACTACCAGCAAAACCACAATGTCTAAGATATTTTGAAATGTTTTCTTTTTTCACCAAGTCAGTTGACTTAATCTCTGAGATTTATAAATAAGTTTTGATGGTTTGCAGTACTGCTGTTGAATAATCTGAATATTTCCCATACATGATAGCATCATGTTACCTTCACAATTGTGGTTAAGAATGAATGGTGGTTGGGTGCAGTGTCTCACACCTATAATTCTAGCACTTTAGGAGGCAGAGATGGGTGGATCACTTGAGCCCAGGAGTTTGAGACCTGCCTGGGCAACATGGTGAAACCCTGTCTCTACAAAAAGTTCAAAAATTAGCTGAGTGTGGTGGTGCATACCTGTATTTGCAGCTACTTGGAAGGCTGAGGTAGGAGGATCACCCGATCCTGGGGAGGTTGAGGCTGCAGTGAGCTATGGTCACACCCCTGCACTCCAGTCTGGGTGACAGATTTGAGACCTTGTCTAAAAAAAAAAAAAAAGAGTGAGTGGTAATACTCACATTCCTGTAAATATTTACAATAATTTTAAGTAGAAAGGAGTTTCTGTGCTTGTATAATGAAAATATTTGCATATTACTATTACTATACAAACCCAAGTATTCTGCATTTTTCTTATCTCTAATCACAGTGATAAATTTAAAATTACTTTTCGTTCTTGAAATGCTATTATTTGGAAGCAACAGTACAGAATTTTAAAATTTATTGTGACATTACACTTTAGCACAGTGATCTTGAGATACTTTTTGAGGGCAGTTGATGAAGTCACTGAAGTCCTAATGCCATGCTTCTGTTCTCTGTGATACCATTCCAGAAGCAAGAGGCTGTGCACTGCTTTGGTCAGAGGTCCATCATACTTTGGTTTTGGCTATTGCTGGTTCTCAGCTCATTCTCACATTGAGCCTGGAGCAGATATTTACTTTTGAGGTTTTCAGTTAAAAATTAGGGTTTAAAGACATATGTCCTAAGAGCCAGTTCTGATTATTTGAAAGGAAAATGTGGCTTCTCTATGAGTTTTAATCGTCCTGACATGCAAATCTGACATTATTTAAAACTCCTGAATAGAATATATGGCTTTATATCTAAGACCACACATCTAGTCATATTTTTTATTTGGTAATATTCATTAATCACTGGTTTTGACGTATTTCCTCATTTCTCCTCTTTATCTTAGTTAACCCTCTGGGTACTAGCTTATTTTTAATATGTGGAAGTATAACTTTCTGAATTGTAGTTTCAAGACTTTTATATGTATAATAGCATTCTCTGTTTCAATGTCATGTTTTCAGTTCATACAAAATGCCTCATACTGAAGTACCATTGTTCCTTGATATATGTGGAGGATTGGTTCCAAGACCACAAACCTATATACAAATCCCTGCATGCTCAATTCCCACAGTTGGCCCTGCAGAACCCGAATATAGGAAAAGTCAGTACTCTCTATACATGGGTTTCACATCCCACAAATACTGTATTTTCAATCTGTGTTTCGTTGGGAAAAAAAAAAAAAAAAATCCACATATAAGTAGAACCAGGCAGTTCAAACCTATGTTGTTCAAGGGTGACATGTATTTGCACAGTCTTCAGAATTCTTGTCTACTTGTCCTGTACTAGTAAAGAAGGCAAAGAAAGTTAACTTCCCTTTCTTTTCTGTTGTTAAATCAACTGCAAGTATAGAAGAAATGCTTTAAAATGATAGTTGCCAAAGATTTTTGCATATAGCAAAGATAATTGATATTTTATTTTAGAAATCTCAGTTATTTACAAATAATTGTCCTCATTAGCACAAGTAAATATTTTTCTACTCACATATTTTATTTGCATTTTTTACTCATCATTTCTTTTTTTTTTTTTAATCACCTTTTCTCTAGTATTTACTTTTGGCCTGTTCAACACTAGGTACTGAATTGATCACAGTGAATGCCGAAAATTAACATATAGAAGTTAACACATGGAATATTCTCCCTGATGTACTATATTTGAGATGTATTATATTTATAACTTAGAAGCAGATTTTTAAAATAAGATGCAATCTTTAGGATTTTTATTATTTTTTAAATCTTAAAATTGTCCTTTAGAGTATTCAATATTGCTTTTAGTTGTGTTTTTGTTGCCCTGGATTTGGTTGGCAATGCGATTCTCAGTAGCATGAGCATAGATAATGAATAGGGCAGATTTACTATAAAAGTGTATATCGAATTGGTTATGCTTTTAGTATATAATCTGTTAATGAAATATACTTTTTCCATAATAATGTACTTTCCAGGGAGTTACACATCTACGTTAATTTAATATTCTCAGTGACTCACAGTTTAGTTTAGGCAAGCATCATTACAACTTTTTTTTTTTTGAGACCGAGTTTCGTTCTTGTTGCATAGCTGGAGTGCAATGGTGCAATCTTAACTCACTGCAACTTCCGCCTCCCTGGTTCAAGCGATTCTCCTTCCTTAGCCTCCCGAGTAGGTGGGATTATAGGCATGCACCACCATGCCTGGCTAATTTTGTATTTTTAGTAGAGACGGTGTTTCTCCACGTCGGTCAGGCTGGTCTCAAACTCCCGACCTCAGGTGATCTGCCCCGCTCAGCCTCCCAAAGTGCTGGGATTACAGGCATGAGCCACTGCACTCATCCTTACAATTCTTTTACAGATGAGAAACTAAGAGAGGCAGGATGCTTAAGGAGCATGGTTAAAGATTCTAAACTTTGCAGTGAGGTAGATGTGGATACTGATTATAACTCGTATATAGTGGTTACTGTTTTCCTTATTGATGTTATCTATAGAGTGAGTATAGCAATACCACCTTGTGGGTATTAGCATAGCATACCTAGGCCAGGGTTTGTTCCACATTACATATTTACTAAATTATTGCTTTTACTATGAAATAGGAGCAGAAATTAAGTAATTTACTTGGGTGGACCCAAATCTAATTGGTAACAGGGCTAGTACTACAACGTAGATTTTGGACACTTCGTTTTACATTTCTGTATCAAAGTTCCTTTAGTGACTTATAGTAGGAAACTAACCTGGACCATTAGGTGGCAGGGACATACCTAACTGATGACTGGATCTACTGTGAGATAAAACAGATGTGGTTTGGGCAATAAAAGAAAAAAGGGAATTTAAGGGAGAAAATTGATTCTTTTTGTTTCCCCTGAAGTTGCTTGGAAATCATAGTTCTGTACAAATTCTGTACAGAGTTCATCTAAGAACTCTGGGTCTTTCTAAGGGTTCTTCATCTTTTATACCTGAACCAAACTCAAATGATCCCAATTGTGTTAGAAGAAGCTGTAAGGGCTGCTTGGAGACAATTCTATTCCTGACACAAACTCAGAGGCAACTTGTACTCTTTAGGATTTACCATAACTCAAAAGGAACTGATCTTTTAATGGGAGACAACATCTATCATTGTTAATAATCAAGGCTGCGTACAGCAGCTCAACGTCTGTCATCCCAGCACTTTGGGAGGCCAAGGCAGGAGGACTGTTTGAGACCAGAAGTTCCAGACCAGCTTGGTCAACATAGAAGGACCCAGTATTTATGGAGAAAAAAATTAAAACAGAAAAATAATAATTTAAAAAGATACTGGTTGGATGACTGCATGGGCTATGCAATCAGCAATATATGAGGAATTTCTAAAAAGCCTTTACTGAATCGGTATATTTGTTATATAAACAGGACCACTATTTATGACGTTCTAGTATATATATTCCCCAAGTGTTCCATTAACTGCTTTTGACAGTGTGATAGGCAAAATGGGTTTGTTACATGGGATTTGAGGAGAGCCTCAAGGCTTGTTGCTCCCAAATTCTCTCCCTTTGGCCAGTCATTATATTTGAAAGCGCAGTTATATTAACTGTCTTTATATATGATGCCATGTGCTAGATTGTGAGAAACATTGTATAGAGCACATTGTTATTTGGCTCATAGGGCAGGTAAGTTTTAATTGAGAAGCCTTGGGAAAAATTTTGCATAGATAAGAAATGGAGTGAAGACAAGTGCAGGAAAACCCCAAAATCAAATACCATGAGTGGTACTGGCAGCAGACTTGAGCCGTGGATGTGAGAATGGCTCATAGTCAAATCAGGAATATGGTAGAAATTGCAGATGGTAAAATGCCAAGGAACAACCCTAGATACACTAAAACAAAACAAACACGGGTGCTGGATTATACATGTGGATATTACAGTATGCACATAGATGTTATAGTGACAGTGCTGTCAAGACTTAACAGTGTTAATATATTATTGAAGTACTAAATTTTTATCTTTACATTTTTTTTTTTCCTTATTGGGAATACATTTAGTTTCAGATCTATCTGAAGTAACTACAGATAGGGGAATGAGAAATAACTGTATCTTGTAAAATTCCTGTAATTAGAATTACATATAAGCATATAGGATATGTGTTGTGATAACATATGAATCATGATCTTTAAATCATAGCCACTTCTTCTACTTAATATTTTAACTACATCTGTTTTATTTACCTACTTACTATTATGTTCTTTTCTGTAATAATCTGAGGTAGAATTACTTCAGAAAAAATAAATTCCTGTAGGCTTACAAAGGCTCTTATCTCCCTGGAGTCATATAAAGTGACTATCTTACAATTAGTAAAATACCCAGTCTACAAATGTTGACCCCCCACCCCCCAACCCTTAGAATCTTTGCTAATAGATGGAGTGGGAAGACAGTCTACTTTAAAAAACAGCAACAACACATTCATGCTCATTTTCAGTTCCATGCAGTTAAATAGCTCTTCTTCCCCTCCCTTTGTTTTCTTTTTTTCCTTCTTTCTCTCTCCATTGACATTAGAAAGTTGAACGTAATTAACATTTATATTTTAAAATAATATTTATTTAAATTGTAGCTGGTAAGACCATTCATGAGGCACATCCACGGTCCAAGACTTCCATTATGGTTAAAGTCAAGGACTTTGGAACCAGACAGACCATCTTCTTGCTCTCTTATCTTTTTGAGTGTCACTTCTGTGAGGCATAGTTTCTTCTTCTATTAATAGTACAAACTGGATGATAATATAAGCTCATTTGTTATGAGGATTAGGAGAGATCACATATGCATACACAAATCTAGCTTAAAATTGGCTTTAATTAAATTAATTAATTAATTATTATTAAAATAAATTATTTATTTTATTTTATTTTTGAGACCAAGTCTCACTCTGTCACACAGGCTGGAGTGCAGTGGTGCAATCTCGGCTCACTGCAAGCTCTGCCTCCAGGGTTCACACAATTCTCCTGCTTCAGTCTCCCCAGTAGCTGGGATTACAGGCGCCCGCCACCATCCCTGGCTAATTTTTTTTTAATTTTTAGTAGAGACGGGGTTTCACCATGTTAGCCAAGATGGTCTCGATCTCATGTCCTCGTGATCTGCCCGCCTTGGCCTCCCAAAGTGCTCAGATTACAGGCGTGAGCCCCACCACACCTGGCCGGCTTTTATTTTTTTGAGACAGGGTCTCTCACTGTCACCCAGGCTAGAGTGCTGTGGTGCGATCATAAATCACTGCAGCCTTAACTTCCCAGGCTGAAGGCATTCTCCCACCTCAGCCTTGACCTCCTAGGCTCTAGGGATTCCCTCACCCCACCCTACAGCATACATCACCATGCCTGGCTAAGTTTTGTATTTATTGGGGTTTCACCCTGTTGCCCACGCTGGTCTGGAACTCCTGGACTCAAGCAATCGCCCAGCTTGGCCTCCTAAAATACTAGATTATAGGTATGAGCCACTGTGCCTGGCCAAAATTGACTTGTAATCTGAATAAAAACAATTCTTAGTAGATATATTAAGCACTATGATATTAAGTACAAATAAGTTATTTTTTTTTTTGCAGATGATTTGTGATAGATAACTGGCAAGACTGCAACTTTTACCTCCTCATGGAAGTGACACTCTGATTTCAAACAAGCAACTCAGCGTTGGTGGAAGCAAAATTTAGGATTTATCCCCTTATTTAATGCAATTAAGTACTTCAATTTTGGCAGATCCTTACATAGAACTCAAGATTTTTATATAGGGACTAAAGACATATGTTAATTTTATAAGGTTTAAAATGAATTATAGCTGAAGCAAGAAACAAGAATAAGAGTCCTTACCACATTCAGTGACTGTGCAGTGTATTAGTAAAATGAAAATGCTGAGATGATAACCCAAAGAGGCATGATTACTTATGTAGACCTGAATGTTAAGTAGGTAAAAATTAAATATGAAGAAATTCATTTATCTTTTTATTTTATCTTCTTTCTTTTCTTCTCTCTCTCTCTCTCTCTCTCTCTCTCTCTCTCTCTCTCTCTCTTTGAGACAGAGTCTTGCTCTGTTGTTCAGGCTGGAGTGCAGTGATGCAATCTTGGCTCACTGCAGCCTCCACCTCCTGGGTTCAAGTGATTCTTCTGCCTCAGCCTCCTGAGTAGATGGGACTACAGGTGCCTGCCACCATGCCTGGCTAATTTTTGTATTTTCAGTAGAGATGGGGTTTCACCATGTTGGCCAGGCTGATCTTGAACTCCTGCCCTTGTGATCTGACAGCCTTGGCCTCCCAGAGTGCTGGGATTATAGGTGTGAGCCACCACACCTAGTCTCCAAAAAAACAAAACAAACACACAAAGAAATGTATTTGGCTCACAGTTTTAGAGACTGGGAAGTCCAAGAGTATTGCGCTGGCATCTGGCAAGGGTTGAACTATAACAGAAGGCAAAAGAGAGAGCACATATGAGAGAAAAAGCATGAGGGGCTGTGCTTGCTTTTATAACAATTCGCTCTAGTGGAAACTGACCCACTCCTGTATTAACATTAATCCATCCATGAGGGCTTCCCCCTCATGACCCAGTCACTTCTTATTAGGACCTACCTCCCAATACAGTTACACTGGGAATTAAGTTTACAGCATGTTGAATTTTGAGGGCACATGCAAAACCATTTTGTACTAGGCACCCAAAATTTATGTTCTTTTTATAGTGCAAAAGTATATTCATTTCATCCCCAAAGTCACAAAAGCCTTAACTTGTTTCCATCAACTCAAAAATCCAAAGTCCAGAGTCTCATCTAAATGAGATATGGGTGATACTCAGGCATGATCTGTATAGAGGCAAATTCCTTCCAGATGTGAGTCTATAGCATCAAAGCGAGTTATCTACTTCCAAAATACAACAGTGAAACAGGCATAGAAGTAGGCATTTTCATTCTAAAAGGGAGAAAGAGGAAAGAAGAAAACAGTAACTGGTCCCTACTAAATCCATAACCCAGTAGGGAAAACAATACGAAGTCTTAAAACTGGAGAATAATCTCCTTTGATTCCATGTCCCACATTCTGAGCACACTGATATAGGGGTTGGGCTCTCAAGACACTGAGAACTGCCACGCCCATGGCTTTTCTGGGCTCAGCCCACATTTCCGCTCTCTCAGACTGGCGTTGTACGCTGGTAGCTCTACAGTTCTGAGGTCTTCTGAGCCCTCCCATGGCAATATAGGCTTTTTCTAGCCTGATTCTCCAAATTTCCAACCTCCACCCATTATCCAGTTCCAAAGCTGCTTCCATATTTTCAGGTGTTGTTATAGCAACAACCTTACTCTAAGAATCAATTTTCTATCTTAGTCTGTTTTCTGCTCTTTTAGCTGTTTTTTCAAAGCAGTGCATGCCAAATTACGAAAAACGTGTTATGACTTCTTTTGTAATTAATGAATATATATAATTTCTTCAAATTATTAACACAAGAAAAAATCTTGAAAAATTTTCTCAAATCTCCCTGTATTGATTTCGTGAAGTATATCAGAGATATGAAATTGCAATAGTTACCTCAGAGTAAGTTTGAATTTACTCTGTGAACTTAAGACTACCATGTATTTGAAATTAGAACTTTGAAAAAAATTTAGAGGTATTTATTGTAGCAGATCACAACATTTCTAGAGGGACCTCACATTTGATTTTCTCTTTAGAACAACTTCAGCAAGATGGGAATATTTAATTATTCTTCTGCCTTTGAAAGAACATAAAATAAACCATGGCAGACTGTGGACCAAGTACAAGAGAAGCTTTCATTGTGAATTAAGATCAAGTTTCTTAGTAAATGGATACTTTTTAGAGGTAGTTTAATATCAATGTGAAGGGCCCTTGAGGTATAAGAGTTATTCCTACTTCTTCACTTCTTGATTTTTTTAACAGAAGAATTTCTTTTCTTTTGAATATAAAATAGCTCTACAGATCATATTTTCTAGCGCTTATCCAGTGATATCTAGAAGTGTCTGTTTGCCTTCCCTTAATATAGTCATTATATATGCTTAGTCTTAGGATTGAAGTTGTTTACTTATTAAACAATGCTTATTAAATCTCTGTCACATGTAAAGTATCTTCAGGGCACTAATAAGAATTGATAAATATACCGAAGTTCCCAGCCAGCATCATTGAGCAACAACCATTTGTTTACATAGGCAGAATATGTTCAGTTCCAATATGTTAACAGGAAAATGTGACATATAAAATTATATTCCCAGAGACATGTAAAACATTTGATATACTACTTGGCATTAATTTTTCCCTGGTCTGAAAAATATATTATGAAATATGGATACCAGATAGTTTTATTTTGTTACTACTGCGGGGTTTTCT